>NW_022601467.1:8337131-8421343 GCF_009176505.1 Sitodiplosis mosellana | reverse complement strand
TTCGAGTTGTGAGTGTATGCCATGTGGTTCTGTGTCTGAATTGGTTGCGATCGTTGTGAATGTAAATGTGTGCGTGCGAGAGAAGTGCTTGCGGCAGCTCTGCGTGTGCGATATACCGGTATATAATACCGAGTATTAAATATAGCGTCTGCTAAGCTATACTCTCACGGACGCTTGTTCAGGATTGAATGCAACTGGTTTTTTCTCAATTTATTTAGACATTAATGTTTGTGCTATCGTTAATGTTGTTCATCATCAAAGCACGCACAATTGCAATCTCAAGAAAATAATAAAAAAAATATTTTGTCATCGTATTTAGTTGGACTATCGACAAAACAAAAATAAATGCGTTGCAAATCATCAATGAATTACAGTGATCCAGGATCGAACAACCATCAACGAAAAAATCATCTTGCTTTAGATTTTCATGTGAAAAAAAGTTGTGTTTTCCCGATGTGATGATGAATTCATATGTGAAATTTGATACCAATCAAGAAATTTAATATTTTTAGTGAATAAAGTAGGCGAAATAACGCATAAACAATTTGATGTCCGTGAACATCAATATTGGTGACAAGCAAGCTTCGCTTTTTTTCTACTACGAAGTACACGGGTGCTGTGTGTACGAAACTTCGTTTGTATGGTTCATGTCGCATGTATGATTGATGGTCAACTATAAGAACATTCATTACAACATTTTCAATTACAATCATTATCATTATTTATTTTCTTTTCATAATGGGATGGAAACACAATCGACAGTCAAATTGGAAAATTGGATAAATTGGTATGAACGATAAAACGAGTAGTAATTATGTGGTCAACAACGATCAAAACTGAAGAAGGGAATCAATACCATCTTATTATTGGATAATTTAAAGGCATGAGATTATCTAAGTATACTCAAGTCCTATAGAGTTCAAAGCGCATCATCCCTCTCTAATTTGATAGTCAGCAAAAAAAAGAGACGACAGAGGAGAGTTGTGGGCTTGTTTAGCTCATTTGAATTGGCAACGGTGGTAATTTTAAAAGAGCAATCAGAAGCGATGTGTATAATGATAAAGGGGCACATTGGAGAAAAAAAATGTTGATAGGAAATTATTTTCTACTTCAATTCAAATGTTTGCCCTCTAATTAACGTGAAACTCGACATCGGCATTGCCATCACATTCACAGTCGATTCCGGTGAACTCACCATGTAATCCGCGCATAATGAACACACATATATACAATGCGAAACGATAGACACGCGAAAAACCCACGAAAATGGTGAAATATAAGAAATAGATAAAAAAAAAGAATCGGTAAACAAAATTCAGTCACACATACACACACACACACACACACACACACACGTGTATATAGACGAAATATATTATTTACTGCAACAACTCTGCATACGGTTTACGATAATTTGCTAATTTTACATTTTAGACAAAGTATAAAAACGATGAAGATTACAGTAATTTTTTATTTAAATCACTTCTTTTGATATATTCGTCTTGTCTTTTATCGCCTCTTCTGCTTTCTTTATCCATTCATTCGGTGTGTTCTATAAAAATGAAATCAAGATCTGCTCTCTCTCTCTCTCTCTCTCTCTCTCTCTCTCTCTCTCTCTCTTCGAATGGCACGAACAGAGAAGGAAAAAGGAGACTTACGAACGAAGCAAATCCTTCCCAAAAAGAGTTTCGACGAAAATTACAGCTCTGGCGTCATGAAAATCAGAAACTTGTTGTTGGACTTTATTTTTTTTTCTGGGTTCGTGTTATTATTTGTGTGCTCCTTCTGCTTCTTTTTTTTTTGCTTTGCATTGCCGCGTGTTATTCGCGTGCACTGTCTTTGATCAAACGAGGGAGCCAAAAACTCTGAACAGAGGGCTGGGATGTGTTATTACAGGCTGTTGTTAATTAAAAAAAATAATCATATGAAAGCGATAACCCTTTGAACTGAAACTCAAATATAGCCAATCTGGGCAGCAACCAATATGATTAAAAAGATTTTACGAAATTTTGTTCAGCTTGTTGTGTGTGTGTGTGTGTGTCTGTTTTTCTTTTCTTCGTTCTCCATCTCACTTTGCTATTTTGTGCGCGTCATTTGTTTGATTTTCTGCCGACTGATGCCATCATCGCCCGAAAAACGAATTTCAATTTAAGGGCCAAAACGATTATCATGCTGATAGATTCATCAGAACAATTTCATTGAAATCTTTATTTTTCTCTAGTGGTTTCGTCTTCTATCCATCATTCTCGCACCACGCATCAACCGCAAACATTGAATCGACTATCCGCAACATTCTACTCTATTCAATTGTCATCATCATCATTCGAAAGCATGGATTTGAAACCAAATCCCAAAGGCAAAAATTCTTCTCTGGATTTTAGTTATTATTCAGAAATTATAATTTCTCGGAATTGAGCAACCACAGAAAAAACAACAACGAGAAGAAGCAATGAAAGACAGATACTGAACGGAAGATAAAGTGAATCACCACGATGGCGAACATACACAAAATGAATCGCATCAAAAGAACATTTCTACGGAAATAAAATATGTACAGCACATGAACAAGATACAAATTGAATCATGCTTATGCAAAACTTTAATTCAAATCAACGATTAAGAAACAAATATTTCGAGTTTTTTTTTCATTTTCTTTCGTAATTTTGAATGCTTTTTTCCGGATATTTGTTATTGCTTTGAGCAATTTTTCTGAATTTCACAACTTTTCTGTTTTTCCCGTCGACTTTGTTTCTCTCTCTCTCTCTCTCTCTCTCTCTTTCTCTGTGTGTGTATCTCTCACTCCCTCTATCACGTAGCAGTCTTGATCATAATTTGAAACGGAGCTAGGCCATTGCAAACTAAAAGTCGAAAGCATTTGAAATTATTCGGACAATTTCATCGGAATGTTTTTATTTGCTAATTTTTCACTTGGTATTGTTAGCCGCCGTAAGCCGTTCAGTATAAGAAGTGTGTTTGTTTCCCATTCGCTGTCATTAAATCGTTTAGAGTCACATTGAGATATTCTGCATGGAAATTCCATTCTGGAAGCAAAAATAGAACCAACAACAGCAACAATACATGCACGCCGATTGAATATTTGGTCGATGCAAAATAGGAAATCAAATTGCTTGCTGAAATAAAGCCATAAACCGAAAAATAATCTCAATCGAGGCACCATAATCATGCGGCGAACTTGAAGCATTCATGTGGCTATGGGCCAATGTGAACATTATGCAAAAGTTCAATAGAACTGAACAACCGCAAGTTCATCTCATAAATACATAATACCGGCAACTCTCAAACTGGCTTATGAAACCAGTATAACCGAACACTACACCACACTAACACACACACACCATCACATCACTCACTTGCAAAGACATAAGTTCACATTGTTTCGGATGCATTTGGGGGTACCGAGTGCATATTTGGTTATTTCTTTTACCGTTTTTGTCATATTCAGTGGTATGTGTGTGTGTGTATGCAAGTGGGTACAATGCATCCGAAATGGAGACAGACCTCAGTCCGTTCGAAGGAACACGTTTACATTTATCAAAAAATACTACTTCCGATTTTCAGGGTGACCGATTCAGACAAAATTATGGTTTTACACTTCCTTGCGCAATTCCTTTACAAACCATATATTCTGTTGTCTGTCAAATTTGGCATACTGGCTGTTTTCCATTGATGGCACCAATGGTTCCAAGTCGATTTTTGATTGAAATTTGTGGTAAATAGTTGTTTTGTATGTCGGCTTATGATCCGCTGGATGATTGGTAGCACACACACACACACACTTACACACATACAAATTCACAATCACAGCCACAACAAGATTTTAACAACCATCATCAGCTCACAGTCTCTCCATTCTCATCCTAAATACGCATACATCGTTCTCTATCGGATGCCGGTCTTCGTCAATGTTGACATCGTTGGTAGCAAATCGTTGCCATCGTTATTTTCAGATTAGATCCAAGACACGTCAAATTCAAATTTACCGAACATCGAATCTATCGATAAATACAAATGTCAGAATGCGCACAATTCCAATTTCGATTTTACCCAAGCATACAAACATACTTTCTCGTTTGATTGCCTGAAATAAAAATGATGTGGAAACAAGAGCATTACATGATATACAAATATAACAAATCATGTAATCTGTTGAAATGACGCGTTGCACATTGTCGGAAATGAAATTCTTGTTGTTTTTTTTTTCTTTTTTTCTTCATCTCTTTGTTGTGCTGGTTGCTGTTGTTGCTGTTGCTGTCACCTCTGTCGTCGTTGTCATTGCTGCCATACGTTGCTCCACTTTGTTTCGCATGTACACACTTTTTGGGAAACCGAATCATTCGACATTTGCATGAGCTCCTGAGACTAGGTGCGGCATGGGAGTAATGGCACATACGGAGAGCTTTTATTGTGATTCACTTAGTTATTATTGGAGATTTTGACGACAGGCAACGCATAGAACATATCTCCATTTAATGTTTACGGGTTCAAGCTGATTTCGATCTAGTCAAACAGCAAATAATATATGTTTTTCTCTTCCCAATAATTTCACAACTTGCAAAATGTAAAATTTTTGTTTTCTTCTTCAATTTGTCGAAAAATTTAATTTCCAAACAAATTGTTCGCCTACACACAAAAAAAAAAATTTTCTTCTAAATTCAAATATTATGATTCTTCGTCATTGGATTGCGTCTAAAAATATTTTACATTACCGGCTTCAATGCCTCTGCATTTTTGCTACATTCATTTCAATATTACGTTTGTATGTCATTCGAGAACCATTTTTCATTATTGGCATACTTTTAAAACAAACGAAGGGAGAAGTGATGACGCGATTGAGAGAGGGCGAAACATAGACATCCTCTGTCTGCAAAATTGTTGACGAGTAATGCGTATTAGACCGTAGGCAGAGTCAATGCACAACATCAAATCATTCATTTTCCGTTGTTGTCTGAAATATAAGTTCATGCTTTACTTTAAAAATAAAAACGTAGTATGTATGTATATGGTAAGTAGGTGAAAACAGTTGATATTGAAGAGAAAAAGGTCATCACCCGAAACTACGCACATTTATCAAAATGAATGCCTAAAAGCCAAAACTTTTGCTGATGGCCTGTTGGACAATATCCAATTGTGCAGAGCTACCTTGGTTATTACGCTTTGGATATTTCTGTGCTGAGACGCACTCATACACACACACACACACACACACACAAACGTCGAGAAACAAACAAATATAATGGAAACAATGGGTTTTTGAGACTATAAACCACTGAAAAACATCTGGTCAAACAATTTAGGTACACACATTATGGCTCAACATTTTGAAACGCCATTAAAAGACACATCTATAATCGAAATGAATCGAACGCTTAAATTGAACACTATACCACACCACACGGTGACATTTTCATACTGATGATTGTTTGATTGGAAAACAATGTTTCTCCCTCTCTCTCTGAATTTGAATGAGCAATAACTTTTAAAAACTATGACATATCCGCTCGCACTTCACACATCACTTTTAATAGTCATTGCGATTTGCATAATGATTCTGCTAATAATTTATTTTTTTTTTTGGTCAAACTAATCCATTGAATATAAATCGTAATTTTTCATTTCGATTTCTTTTTCTCTCTCTTCTCTTCATTGTGTTGTTGCTGCTTTGCATTTCTATTTCACTGGTCATCTGCTGTGCAGACACATTGTAGTCAATGATTGATCGTCAATTCACTCAATGGATTTGCGTCTATTTATGGCAAGTTTTTTTTTATTTATATGGCACCTTATCAGTCGCCTATTCACTTGTCTCCTCAGCTTCATTCGCTGTCAACCAAAGCTGTGTGATCGATCCAGCTTGTCGTATATACTGATTGTTGAAACATCGACGAAAATGAAAACTGAAGAAGATATGTAAGCCGACGCAAAAATATGCAAATTAATGCTTAAAACAAACAAACGCGTTTCGAGCGAAACGGCTTTTTTTATAAAAGCGAAAAACGCGCAAAAATAACCAAACAATTTCGGAGAGGCACATTTACCGGTCAGCATGCCCAATAGATAGAACAAACGGACGTTACTACAGTTGCCACTAGCCAATAAATTGATATTATATATTTAATTTATGGGCATACGCAAACACAGCGCGCGTATAGCGGACGAGAGAGATGCGATGTGACTTTGAGTTGATTGAGTTAGCAATGATTCGTCTGATTGATCCTGCTCATGATTTCACATAAGCCTTGAAAATCAAAGTCCATAATTAATTCAAACTCATACGCTATGATTCGGGAAGAGTACCAACTAAGCTACTCATAAATTTTGCCTATGTACATAAGCCCACTACTCAAAAACGTTTGCCACAGCCATTTACAAGCATGAATTTGCTATAAATTATTTCATTAGTTATCGAATTTTCAGCGATTTCGTTTGCATCGTTGATACGTTTTCGCTGGATTCTTCTTTTGTTTTCGCCTCTTGCTGTTCGTTTTGTTTATTTATTGACTCGTGCAAATGCGCGAAACGAGAAAGAATTAGTAAAACGATGTCATTTTTCGTCGGCTGATTGAATACTTAGGCCGAATGCTGACGCAGATGAATGTATGGTTGGCGAAAACTACTCGGTTCGTTCGATCATTGTGCAATAGGAAATATATTGGGGGATTTCATCGATCGGCCTAAAAAACGAGCGTATGAACGAACGATGAATACCAGATACGGAGCATCACACAAAGATAAGCATAAATGGCAGAAAAAAGCATCACCCTTTTTTTTCCTTCCATCGCATCAAAATAAAATCGATGATTTAAAGGCAACGCATGCGATGCACAACATCTATTATTGACATAGTCATGATAAAACGAAAAATATCCATGAAAATCATGCACAAATACAGTCTAATCGAAAAACACATCAAATGGGATCAATTGAGCCAAATCGAAGAATAAAAAAATACGCACTTATTACAGCAGCAGTGGCAGGAGCAGCGATTGAAAAACGCACAATGAGATAGTGTGTACAAACTCAAGCCCGAACTCAAACTGACAACGATGACGACAGTGAAATGGAATCAAAATAAGAGCATATCTGACAGTGCAGATCAGTAGGGATTTGTCTTATGCTCTTGCTCTCGATATTTTCCGTTTTTTATTGACGCTGGTGCGTGCTTTTTTTTCCGCTGTATGTTACTTCTATCGTTGGTTTGTTGTTTGATTATTCTTCGATTTCCAGTTGATTCGATGTCATTCGATGTCGTTTTTTATCTTTCTATACTCGATGTTGTTGTTTTTATTCGCTTTACGGTTGTTGTTATGATTGTTGTTGGTTGCAGTCCGCTCGTATTTTTTTTAACAATCGCTCTTGAGATGTGCAAAAGCGGAGAGAGCGAGAGAGAGCAAGAGAGAGAGAGAGACTAAAGAAATGCCAAAAACACAAAAACTGTATTTTGTGCATGCAAACGAGAGAACAAGTATTCTACATAATCTCTGGCATGCAATACACGAGCATCAAAATATTCCTTTGCCAAAGTACCATTTTGTCAAAGCTTTTCTCGAACATTTGTTCATTGAAATGTCAATTTTTTTCTCCCACTCTCTCCCTCTCTCTCCCTTGTTCTTTCTTCTTTGCTCTTTCTTCTTTGGCTGTTTTCTAATTCTTATTCTTATTTGTTCGATCAGAAAATTGTGCGCATTTTGGGAATGAGAGACAGCGACAAAAAAAAAGAACACGTCAATATTTTTACTACATGCACTTATAATAAGTGCTATAGGAATATTTTCGCAATCTCAATAAATAAATAAAAGAAAAGCACCGACGTCGATAACAACAAAATTCGTTCGTCGAAAATATTTCAAAACGTTTGTTCAAAGTATTTTAGTATGAAATCAAGTCATCGTTTAATAAATGTTATCGGCTTTATACAAAATACTCTTCTTTTTCTCTCTCTATTCATGTTGGTTGGCTTACCAAGCATGATTGCAATGCTTCGTACAGGTAATGTTCAATAGATCATTTTCTTTTTGGTAGTTTTCATTTTGCTGGCACAAACAAGCTAATTCGATCTGGATATTCATGCACATATAAATTGAGAGTTGAGATGATTGTGACAAGCCCATTCAATTTTATTTTATGTAGGATAAATAATATATGATGTGGAGTTCATTTGTTTGTGTGTAAGTGTGGCAAAAATAAATAAACACCCAACAGATACAAACAAAATTGAATACCGAGATGATATTTTTATGCTTTTCATGGATTTATCATAGTTTTTTTTTTAAATATTTTATCGTTTCGGGCTCGGAAATGCCGTGAGCTTGCTGCTATCTCTTTGCCTCCCTTTCTCTCGCATCGTGTTTGCAAAAATTGAATTAAGCGAAAAATGGTGGGTCGGCGACGGGTGGGACAGAAACATCTGCAGTTGCCATTGTTGTGCTTGTTGGTTAGTTTACCGGAACACGAACGTTCAATTTGTTTAGTTGTTTGTGCTGTCTCCGGCCACTCAAAATAGCTTTCATTGCATTCATATTCAGTCTAAGTGTGTATGTGTGTTTTGTATGTGTGTTTTGTATGTTATATGGCCATTGTTAAAGGTTCATGTGTTTGCAATTCATGTGTACACCGCTCTCGGTTCTCATGTATATATTTGTATACATATCATTTTTTTTTGTTTCGTTGTTGCAGTTGTCTTCCTTTCCTCGAGTGTATTACTTGGTTTTATTTTGCAAATGCATTGAACCAGACGACTGTTGTGTGTCTCATGGTTCTCTATATAAATCATTAATAACATGCCAATTTATGGGCAAACAATACAATCGAGTTGAAAATAGCGAAAAGGGCTCCTTCTTTTTGTTGCAGACAGAGCAGAGCAGAGCAAAAAAAATCCTTGAAATATATGCGAGAGACTATTGACACATTGTGTGCACGTAGAAATGGGTGAGCGTTGAATTGAATTGTACCTGAAAATTAGTTTGTGTGTGTATGTGTGTACCATATAGATGGTGTAAAATTGCACCAACAAAAGCATTATAAATTTCGTTTCTCTAATGAAAACTGGAACACGGCCAACTGTGCACTAATTTGCTGTGGCCTAACCATAACTAGTGATCTTAGCATGCATTCAAAGCCTCAACTTTCGTTCGTTGCTTAATTTTTCCCACCAATTTTCTTCTCGTTTTTCTCGTTGTTTGCTCATAGTGCCGTGCTAAACGGCTACCGAGAGAAAATGTCATCTTTGAATGGAGAAATATTTCGCCATCAGTGGCCCAATTCGGTGCTCTCGATTTCCACTTTGGATTCGACTGCAATATTGCTTTGTAAGCAAGTACAACTATATATAGAACAAGAGAAACAAAAAAAACAAAATTTGTTGGAGTTTTATTTTAGCAGATATTTTTTTTCTGTGGGGCAACACACGAAAAAAAAATGGCACTCAGTGCATTTTCAAATAGTAGCAGTAGAAGACTCTTGCAAACGTTCAAAAAAATTATATTTGTGTAATTTACGTTGTGTACTGCACCGAGTTCACCAGCAATCCATGCACATTCCAGGCAATGTAAGAGTGGAAAGAACAGTGAGAGCAAATTGAAAACAGAAACCCGCTCGTATGGCAGCGAAAATGACTAAAAGGCAAGCACACAATGGAACCAGCAGCATGAAGATTTCAACTCATTCGGTAGATCGGTATGCCGCGCCGCCATATGTGTATTGTACTATTTGTGTTCGGTTTGTAAGCGCATTGAATTTGCGCGCGCGCCCACGCTCGCGCGCACGCCATTGGCATACTAAAAAACAGCCCAAACAGGCCAACAGAGAGCATACACACACACAAAGGCATGAACACACGAGAATGAGCACCCATTCGCCTTGTGTGCCGCATACAAAAGGACGAAGTGTTTAGCCCATTTTCTATATACATATGTACATTCTCGTTGCGCTTACCGCGGTTATTCCTACCAAAAACTACTACCGTATACATTTTAAAGTAATTTATGATTTGGACGACGGAAAAAAATGAAGTAGTTATGCCATGGTATAGGTAAGTGTATCAATTTCAGAACATAAATTTTTCCATCTTCAAGTCCATTTCGAGAACATATGCTTTATTTGATAAAAATGAATTTTCATTTACAACAAATTTTCGTGTATTTTTTCCCTTGCACGTTCGGTCGTTCGGATACGAAGAAAAGAAAGTGTGTAGAAAAAAGCCACGTTGCACACGTGGTGATTTATAAAGTACATATAAAAACTCTCAGGCCAAGAAAATTGCTCGCAAATGAAAATGAATTGGATGATTTTACCGCATCAAATGCGATGCTTGCACAAATTTCAACGCTTTCTTCAAAAGACCAGACAATCAGCATTTGGATAGAATTCTTGTCCATTGCATGGGATTGAATCTGTTATGTGGTTCAATTACAAACCTAAAAAAAACGCAAGCAAAATAAATGACGTCAATCAGCAGTGATTGGTTGTGTTAACACCACCACCAATCAGTAAATTAACACTCAAAAATTAATTATTCAATTTGTTTTTGATCCAATTTTTTTGTTCAATTTTTTTGTTCATATTTCAAATTGAAAATGGTGCGCAGATGTTAACTTAATGGAATTTGATAGTTAAATGGCCAATAAAAATTAATATGTGAAGACGTCCAGTGTGTGTTTTGATGTGAAATAGAATAAGACATAAATTCCAATTAGTTTGAAATTGATACGATTTTCAACGAAACCATCATATAATTCTGTGCTGTCAACATTATTGTGTTTATCAAGCAAGACAAGTGTCCTGATTCTCACTTGCATAATGATGATAATGGAAAAGGACGTTCATTTACCAGTCTCAATGAAATTCATTTTCATTTCTATGCTAATGAAATTTCAAATGGATTAATCGGAACTATAAAGTGTATGCGTGTTTTTGTTGTTTGCTTGTTTGTTTGTTCACGAGTTTTTCATATTTGCCATTGCTGCTCAAAGGACATGATTGCAGAAAGTCAGTCCAGTGGTTTGCAATTGAACCATGCCAGAAAACAGTTTCAAACAAACAGTAAACAGCAAACGGAAACGTAAAATAAGATGAAAGCATGCCATAGTGTGACAGAAAAGAGATGGAGAGAAAAAGAGGAAAAAAAACATAATTCAAAAAGCAGAAAAAAAAGTTGAAGGAAATTAAGCAGGAAAATGTGCAGATAAAAAGCGTCAAGTATTTGAGACTTTTTCATGTTTCCTGAGCTACCAAGTGATGATGTGCTCCAAGCAATTTATGAAAACTAATTAGAGCATGCCAATTGAAGTTTTGCATCGTGCTATTTTTTTTGTTTGTTACCTCCATCCCCGAATGTTCATAGTTTTCATATTTATATTCCCATTTGCCGTACGATGGGGGGGGGGGGTTGTTCCGTTGGAAAATTGAAAAGTTGATGCTTTAGCCAACAACCAACATTATTAGATACATACTGATTTTACCAATTGAGTTTTATGTGGGTACTTTTGTATGAATGTGACTCCATTAACCGACACAGAACAGTGAAAAAATCATGCGCGCACACACACACAACAGCCAACAACATTTTCTACCCTAATCAAATCAATTATATCGAAGTCGCGATGTAGCATTGAATTTCATTTTGCTTCGTCATTGACAAAGTGTGCCAATTGTTTTCCGCTGTTCTATCACCAGCCTTGGTTTATTGATAATGATATACATTTCGCCGTATTTACGTAGCGCATAACGAGCACTTGAATATTTGTCGTAATTTTATTATTTTACTTGAAATTGACCTTTCGGTTTATCCAATTGGCTTTAATATTCATTTGCATAAACATCTCTCTCTCTCTCTCTCTATTCATATAAAAAAAAACAATAGATTTTTTATGCCTTCTTCGTGACGGCTAGATATTTTTTGCTTCTTCTTCCTCTTGTGTAGTTTCGTTCATCTGTTTGTTTGTGTGCTTGGTTGTATTTGAATGTATGTATGATGGTTCCAGTGGGGAGTACTCAATCCGCACATTAACTAGTCGCAAATCCAGAGCGTTAGATTGCTAGGTTACTTATTCGATTATTTATTGAAAAATAATATGGCAACGTGTGCCTCATGTTTGCAGCACGCTTGTGCTTTTTTTTTGTTATTACGTTATGCAATCACCGTTATTAATTTAATCAGTGAAATTGTTGTCGTTTCTTTATTTTTGGCGTCATTGTCGTTGTTATTTGCCGGCATAACCGATGGGAATAATTTGCGGTACAACGCGAAAGAAAATAAAATCCGATCATACAACAAAGAATGTATTGCATTCATACATGGGCCAATATTGTTATTCGTGATTTTGGTGGAAGGATCGATTGAAAACGGCCGATTTTCTGAATTAATTGCCAAAAATCCACTCAATTCCCTCCGCCTTCAACATGCTCCATAGGCCACAATTGATTTTCTCTAGCCTGATTTCATTGATTTTCGGCGGTAATGCATGTCGGCATTCTGTGATGAAGTAAATCCGAATCGGTGAAACAGTGACGCAGTGCTGGCTGACAGGCTTCTGCCCATGTATGGTCATGTTGATATCGCAATGCTCTGCGTTGTGAGGGAATGTGCGTGCGACGCGCGACTTTATTATAAATACCATACTTTGCTGGTGGTCTCACTCTATCCGCTCATTTTCTTGATTTTTTCAGTTCCACACCGAGTTTTCTGTTGTTGTTGTACTTTTTTTTCTCTACATTCCGCTGTGCATGTCGCCAAGTTTTTCCATTTGTATTCTCTTTTTTTTTCGTTCGTAATATTTCCTCACCTCTTTATCAGACGATGTAAATAACATGATATTCGCTCATGTTTTCGTAAACGAATCGAAAATAAAATAAATTAGCTTATCGTTTATTGTCGCAGATTAAAATCTCACGCGATATGCCATTTTATTCGTTGTCATGATTGCCAATTTTTTGTGGTTGATTGTTGTCGCTGTTGCTGCTGCTGCTGCTTTTTTTTTAGCTAGTTAGCTGATTGGTGGTGTACGCATTTTACTGCAGTACTACGTACCAGCTTTATTTCCATCAATTTGTGTCGATTTTGTGTGTGGTTGTGTGTGTGTTTGACGATCGCTGCTCTATTAAGTTCATTGCTCGAAATTGTATGGCGCGCTTGATTCTCGGCATTTTTTTCCCGCAAATGTTTTATGGCAATGCTCAACCAACCGAGAATACTTTGTCAACCATTCAAAGGACATCATTTTCCGCAGACATTTTGTTATAAACCAATAAATTGAAATTAGATGAATTTTGCGAGTGGAGGGAGAAAGAACAAAAAAAATGTGCAAAAAAAAGAGAAACAACGAGAAATAATGCTGTAAAATTGCCATGTTTAATATGAAATGCCGCACAAAGTCAATGTCACTGCAAAACATATTTAGTCGTTATCGTTTTAATTGTGGCTGCAGCCAAGAATGGTGCACAAGTCACATTGTAATATTTCGCCGAAATGAACTTAAATGCTTTTTTGTGTGGTGCGGCTTTTCGCCATTGTTATTGCCATTATTATTATTTTCATTGAAGAAGGTTTGAAAAGGTATATTGTTGCCGATATGCAATCAAATTTAATCATAGAATGTTTTCCTTTCGTATTTTCGACGACAGACGCGTTCACCTATTTTTGGACTCTTTATTAAATCACATGAGCCAAATGAGCATTAAATTAGCTCCCACGGTGGAGCGTTGTTGAGTTGTTGTTTGGGCGGCAAAAGCCGCGAAATGAACAACAATTATGGCAACGGTTGCAACGCAAATTCAATTTTGAATGCCGTCGTCGTCTTCTCTCTCTCTATTTTCCACAAAGATTCGCTCGACGACACACACACACACACACAGTGTGGAATGGTGAAATGCCATGCGAAACAATTTAAAATGCGAATACTTTGCGAAGAGCAACGGCGACAAAATAGAGTCTGCACAAAAACTAATGGAAATCTTCGAAATGCACGCAAATCTCACGAACGACTGAGAGCTTGTGTTGCTCGAAAAGAGGGAAAAAAAACCAAATAAGGGTTCGCTTTTTCCACGTGATTTAATCAAAACATTTCACTTGTTCGATGGCATTTGGCAGTACGAACACTTTTAGGTTTTTTTTCTTCTTTCTCTCTTTTTCACCCTCGGTTCGTCTCTCTCGCGCGCTCCTTCAATTTCTCCTCCTTCTCGAATTATTCAATTTGGTTGCTTTGTTTGTTTTTATTTCGCCTAGTATGTTTTCTTGGCTCTCAAATCTCTTTTGCATGTTCGCAGCATATTGAGCATTCATTGTGGAATCTCTCTGATGAGATGTGCTAGCACAGAGACGTTAACCCATTAGACATATATGTGTGTAGTAAAAGATCCATCGTGTATGAAACGATGTGGAATGTTGACAGTGGCTCTTGATCGACAAGTGCTTAGCGATTTTCGGTCCTAGCAAAACAAACGGAATAAACATGAGCTCTTGCGCTGCATAAGAATCTCTCTCTCTCTCTCTCTCTCTCTCTCTCTCTCTCTCTCTCTTTCTCTGTGTGTGTGTCTGACGCTCTCAATCGGCGAATATTTTCCATAAAATCTTTCGCTTAGTCGATGCGAGGCATGTACGCAATCTCAGTTCGTTTAATCTGCTCGAAAATCGAATCTCGTCTGATGTAAAACTAACTGAATGTCTCTATGTTGATTTCGTTGGCAATTCGTTGGATTCATACAATCGACAATGCATTTTCATGTTTTGTGCGCGCCATAAATGTATATCGAAAATGCTTTCTTCCATTTTATTCGTTTGCTACATTGTATCGCAAAGCTTCTAATACTCGCGTCGAACGCTTGAATGCTCGACACTTTGGTGTCTGAGGAAGAAGAAGAAGTAAATGCGAGGAAAAAAGCGAAACACACAGAAATATCATATTTATTTGTGAACGCGAGCGCTTACACGACGTGCCAACAAAAACACCACTCACTCAAAATATCGTTTTGATCAATAAGTTATTAGATTTATTTGTTTTCATACGGCGTTCTCATATTCACGCTGCATGCAGTGAGTGGTACACTATTTCGAGTGCTTTTTTTTCTGAATACATCTCCTATGTCGATCGATGTGTTTGTGTTTGTGTGTATATGCGTGCGCGCGGGCAGATGCTTGAGTGAGATGGTGGTTTATTCGTAGATCCTGTTCGCGAAAATCTTGAGCCGCAGCTAGAACGCTTCTTGTAAAGCAACTTACTTAAAAGGATCTACGTCGAACATGTAACAGCATATTACAATCGAACATTATTACATTCATTTTATAAATGTGTTTGCATCTTATTGAATGTGAAGAAATGTGATTATATTGTTGCCTTTGCATGTTCGACTCCGATTAAAATTGTTGAATTTCTTGAGAGAGCGCATGAGTGGGAGGAGTGGGATGTGTTGGAATGGTAATGGTGCAATGTGTTCGCTTTTCGTGATTTTTTCTTCTTCATCATTTTTATTTTTCTATCCTTGAGCGTTGCTGGGTTTTCGTTTATCTTTTAGCGGCTGGTGTTTGGCGATTGTTGCTCGCGCAATACTCAGATTGACTGACGTATTCGGCAAGTACACAATATTTGTCGAATTCGTCAATCGCTCGCCGATACAAGGATCGTACTGAAAATTGTCAGCGAAGAAAAAAATGGTCCTGGTTCCAGGACTCATTCACAATAATTGTGGAGTTCATTTTCTTTTTCTTTTTTTTTCATTTTCTCTCTCTACTCTACTTTGCAAACCCTCCACAATCCTACACATTTTTTTCCTGCGTTAAATCCGTAATTACATAACATAACATTCGAATACCACTTTAGTAATACTTACTTGCCGTTGTCGTTCGTTCGCTCGCTCGCGCTACCTTCAACGACAGCCTAGCATTTAGTATTTCAATTTAAGCCCAAGCATATGCGAAATACATACACACACAATGAAGAGAAAGAGATGAACACAACAACAGCAAGTTGAAGTGAATGCAAGAAAGAGATCGACCGGAATACGAAGAATTTCCTTCGTTTTGAATATAATTTCCAGTTGAATAGGATTTCGTGCATAGAAAAGCCCAACAAAACATACATAAAACACGAAAAACATGACACGTATAACACATACTCATTCACTTGCTCACTCAAAGGAGCAAATCATGGAAAATGGGTGGGGTGTAGAGTGTGGGAGGGAGAAAAAAAGAGCGAAAAAAAGGCACAGGACAAAAACAGCAGCAGAACACTTACAACAGCGACAGATTATTCAAATGAATCAAAATGGAAAATAAAATCGCAAATTGTAAATTGAAGTCTATATGCATAATTGTATGTACGTCAATGGTGTACGACGACGACAGTAGCGAATCAAAAACGTGGTCGGAGGTATGCAGTGCACGCTGTACGATTCGCATATAAAGTTATTTTATCTTAATTCTTCTAATGTGTTCACATTGTGCGAATCATGTATAGAAAAAAAAAAACGAACCGAAGTCGTCCGTATGTTCGTGAACAGCTCGAACGAGAAAAAGTGCTCATTCGAAGAAGAAAAAATACAGATAATAATGCGACGAACTGAAAAAATCAAACAAATATCTATAGAATAGGGAACATTCGACTCCGATTGACTGAATCAACTTTGTGCGTAGAATTTCGATTATCGTCACAACCTTTAATTTCCTTCGTAACATCACTTTTTAATGTTTCGGTAATCGCGATGTCATTATGTATATAAATAATGAATCGAACAGCACGATGTATGCGTCGCATACGAACTTTGCGTGAGTTTTCTGTTCTATTCTGTTGATGTTTTCTTTTTCTTGTTCGCCTCATCATTCTTTCGTTACTTTTGCTGTTCCCACTCGCTCCTCTTCAAGCAGCTTCTTTTTATATTTGCTCTCCAGAGTCGCTTATTTTTTTGTCCTCGATTGCTGCTGCTGCTGCTGTCATTTTATCTGATACCGTTTCATTGTCTTATGCACGGGCATCGTCGATTCGGTTGTACTTTAACGATGTGCGCGTACAAAATGTATTATGTATGTGTTGTCAAACGTTTGCTTTCATTTGTGATTGCGATGGGAACAGAGTGCGAACGAACAAGAGCGATCGAGAGCCATCACAACGCAGAAAAAGTCATTATTCGCCATTTTTCTTTTTGGCATTTTTCTTGATCAAGTAGCTGACGCTCATTTCTAGTGGCACAACCGCTCCATTTTACTTTTATCAAAATTTCCTATTCGATGAAAAAGTGCTAGACTTATGGCGGTTGTCCTCTTCGTTGCGTCCAATTCTGTCTGCATGATTCGCTGGCTGTCATTCGGTTTTGGCCCGAATGGAGCATGCAGTATGTGAAAATAAGTATGTTTGTGAAAAATGATGAATTTCGGCGATAACATTAAGATGGTGTTTTTCCTCTCTTTCCAGTATATGCCACCATGTAATTAGACCATATAAAAAAAATTATTTATTATTTCCATTCCCATCCCATTCTAATGCATACGGTCGCTTTTAACGTGTCGATTGCTCTGGCCTTTTTGCTTTTGTCATTCTAGTTCGTTGACAGTTTTTCTCAATCATTCTCCTATTTCTCCGGTTCACTCTCTCTTTTTCCCGCTCGTTCGCTCGTCGCTTACATTGTTCCACTAACTTAATTAAATGCCTTCCATCATTTCGTCTGTCATTCATATGAATTTCAATGAGTGCGCGACCGAGTGAAGAAGATAGAACGAAGCAATGGAAGCAAAGGAGAGAGAGAGAGAGAGAGAGAGAGAGAGTGAGAGCAAAAAAGCTCCTCTGGTTATTTAGCTACTGTCGCAGTTGGTACACGTTGTCATTAAATTGTGTGTACGTGCACGCTTCTACAACTATTATATACATATTTCATACAAACACATGAGCACTTATTTCGTTTTCATCCTCTTTCAATTCACAGTTAGATTGATAAAGTGAGTTATTTTACTCATTCCCCTCACGCCCACTCCACCATTTGCTACCGATGCATTTGTCCCAGCATTTTCATTACTGCCTCTCACACTGCCACCGGGTTCGAAGTGTTCTCCCTCTGTCTTCCCAATTTTCGCTCATCTATTGCCATTTTTAGCATTATCATTATGATTCCAGATGAATAGAAATATTTGTCAATGGGTTCAGAAATCTTTTCATATTTTCATGTTTTTACTGTTGTTTGTCTTTCAATGGAACTCGGCTTCATTATTCAGTGTCGACTCCGACTGATTGCATTTAGACGTTATGAAGGATTTCGCACATTTATAAACATTCTATCTGTGGGTAATATGACTTATATCTAAGCTCTATTCTCTAGACCTTTCTCATTCTCCTCCTACTTCTACTCCCTCTGTTTCGGCAGTCATTCTTTCACTCTCTCCATTTCACTGTGTACGACACACGGCAACCAGACAAAAAAAATATATAATAAAATGAGCTGAAGCATTCCAAAATCAGAAATGACTGTAATTCAGTGTTTGATATTCAACACAATACATCATGTAATCATTAACAACCCCAAGTATGCTTCTTTTTCATCTGTCTATTATAATTTTCCGCTTACCTTTCAAAGTGAGAGATCGTTCGCTTCACATCCAAACAATATATTATAACGTGAAATTTAACTCAAATTTTCAACAGCAACAACCAAAAAATCGCATACACAGTACACACACACACCCTATACATCATGTGAATGGAAGTCTCTACCTCCATTCGCCTCTCCTCAACGACATAATTTGAAGTGTTAGGTCTTGTTACTTAGCGGTCTAATTATAGAAAAGCTTAACGCTCTGTTTGTCATCTCGCGTAATTTCCATCGAATTTATGCACTTAGCATTCTTTGCATTTGCTAGCACAAGAGCAAATATTTGGTGCACAATTTTTCGATTGAATAAACAAAGCATACTGATTTTTAGACATAAATCTTGACGGTTTTTATCATGGAAAGAGCGAGCATTTTCGGCCGAAATCAGTGTGATGGCATTTTTTTTCTTCTCCGAAATCAAAAATGCGCGCTCCGTCGGTTGCGATGAAATGAGATATCTAAATTTTGATTGATACGCAATCTCATGTGGGGTCTTTCCATTTGCAACGCAATCGTGTGACTGTCAGAAATGAAATGAATTTTTCTTTTGATTTTGATGGACTGTCCGCCATCCGACACCGTGCTATCTGAATTCAAGAGTAATAATTAAAAATTCAAAATAACATTTGAAAAATTCATCTAAACACCATAGATATATTGTATGTATATTGCGACATGGCATCCGTGATTGCGTCCGAAATATTTGATATTCTAATACAAAGCGAGGAAGAGAGAGAGAGAGAGAGAGAGAGAGAGAGAGGATGGAAAGAAAGCGACAGAATAGAATCAAGAGACATAAAAAAAAGTTCATAAATACTTTGTTCTGGCGGCATTCATATAGGAATGCTGGGCGAAAATTTCTTTTTCGGCCCCGTAGAGTGAGTGTATCAAAATTTCAATTATACATTCGATTGGCTGTGTTTACATTGGATATCGATCGATCGTTGTTGCGCGAGCAGAGAAAAGAGCACAACGTATTCCGAAACACGCACAGACAGGGAACAAATAAACAGTTTCACATTAGTTCGGATCAAGCGGGGAGGTTCATTCTTTGCACTTGTTTCCATTTTTGTTGTTGTTGTTTCATGCTCGCTCTGCCTAACTCTGTCTGTCTCGTTGTTTTATATTGACTGTGTTTGTTCGATTCGGTTGTGAAAAAGAAGCGACCTTTTGATTTAAACTTCAGTACATATATCTATAATTGAATAATGCGTTATTGAACTTATGTAAATAATTACTAATTCAAAAATGTTCAAATTGTATGTGCGATGGATGCGAGTATCGCGCGGCTGGTTGCTGGGTTTGCATTGCCTGCCTATGATATGCAATGGAATCTACAAAATTATACAGAATTTTTTTTCAATTCGACCCTGTGTGTGTGTGTGCTACATTGGCAAAATCCACATGATTTTTTTTCCTGCTCTCTTCTTCCTTTTTGTTATCGCGAGAGCCTCGCTTGCTCTAGGAATTGGGAGTGCGGTTATTTTTTCGGTTGTCGATTTTACCGAAACTGTTTGGGTTTGATGATTGATTGTTGGTGTGTATAGGTTCTGTACGTCATTCGATATGCAACCGCTTACGCGATCTTCTGTTATTTCACCATTAAAATTCTGTTTGTTTGAATTGTTCCCATCGTATGCATGAGCCGGGTTTTTTTTTCGTTGCTCCGTTCCCTTTGCGATATTTTATTCCAAAAGTTTATTTACTTTGAATAATCTAATAATGGAAAATTGAATCCATACTCTGTTGCGCTTATACACAGTTTTTTTTTCTCGCTCTTCTCGCGTTGCCCCGTGTACATTTCCATACTTCTTTGAATATATGACCCAAAACGATGTGTTTCAGTCGACTGTGTGGCCGCTTGCCATTTTTGAAATTTCGGCAAATTAAATTGCGCCGCATTTTTTCCCTTCTTCATTCCAGTCATATCGCAATCGATAATTGTTTTTATTTGCATGTACGAGCGCGCACACGTTTTCATTTTTTCGGACTCGTTCATTCATTTGAATCCATTTTCTCTTTATCGACTCGCGCTTCTATTTGCGGAATTTATTGAATTGAAAACGAATTGTTTGCCCACTTTCCGTTAAGGTTTTTTTGTTCTGGCCCTTAACTAATTAATTTTCAATATTTACATTGGTTGTTTCAGCTGACGCAAAGATAGAGAGAGAGAGAGAGAGAGCGAACGAAAAAAAGAGTCGAACAGATACAAAGTAATCGGTTTATAGTTAACCGCTTATATGTGGTGGCACAGTCAAGAGGGAAAAAAGTGTGTTCAGCACACAGATAGAGGAAGAGAGAGAGAGAGAGAGAGAGAGAGAGAGAGAGCGAATAAAAAATGACGACGACAATGTTTGCATTAAATGTAGTTAGATTTTAATATTATTGCACAAGTACCGCGTAAAAAATGAGTTGAATGAAATACGTTTTTTTTTTGCTTTTACATTCACTTGTTTGCACAGCTCGAAGAAATCCATTATTTTCAGGCCCTTTTTCTTTTTTTTAATTGTGAGCGCCAAGAACGTCTACGATGATCTAATAATGATAGCAATAATAATACTAATGCCAATAATTATAGTTAAATTCCGTGATTGAGAAAGTGAAGCGACCGGACGAAAATTGTATTTTAATTCATTTTCAATGAAGAGAATAAAAAGCGTCTATTTATTTTTTTTTTTTTTTATCGACCATTTCAATCAAAAATATAAAAATGGTTGAACATCCCGGAATCGGATGTAATTGTTTACGCTTTTTCGTGTGGTTGTGTCATTTGTTTGCTATATTTGTTCTGAATAGAAACAGACTAGTATTTAGGACGGATGCCGCGAGGCAAATGAAAATTGACAAAAACGACGACGATAGCGCGGAAAAAAACAAAATTTTCGTTTGTTAATCCTAATCGATAAGATATGATCGTAATGCATTTGTCGTGGAAATAAATCGAGAGTCATTAACATATACCCAAATGCATACCAAATTAACGAATAATTTCGTTGTTTACTAATTATACATTAATTTTCTATTTTCCGGTATCAATACACAATTTATGTATATTCGATTGAAATGAATATGTAGAATATGTACATTCACACACGTAGAATATGTACATTGGTAGAAAGTTGAAGCTTACTTGTGGTGAGTTTATAGCAGCCCAAGCTAAGCTAATACAGTGAACCAAGTATCGTATGAATTATTAATTTGTTTATAGTGTTTTTATCATAGCCACATTCGATCGAATGAAAATACATACATCACATGCAAAAGTTGAATTGAAACGTAACTGGACATTGACTTATATACAGTGAAATTTATTAGTGAGAAATGGATTGGATTATTATACTCTCCACCCTCTTTTCTACAATTGTGTCGCTAAGCATAAAAATGGGAATACAGATCTGTTACAGCAACAACCGAACATAAAATATTGTTCCCTAAAAACGTTACATGAATTTCCATCTAACGCGAGTGTAACATGAGTTGCATTAGAAACAGTATTAGCTCATGTTACACTCGCGTTGGATAGAAATTCATGTAACGTTTTTAGGGAAAAATATTTTATGTTCGGTTGTTGCTGTAACAGATCTGTATTCCCATTTTTATGCTCAGCGACACAATTATTATGTCTATAGAGTTTCTTTCTCGTAATTTTTCTCATTATCTCATGGAGAGTGCGTTATCGATTGTGTGCTATTTGAAGAAAAATAGAAGTACCGTCCAATTTTACATATGTTTGAATTGTTTTAAAACTTTATATATGCTAATAACAAAGAAAATGGCAAGCCATGAAATAAAAATTAGGCCATCAGAATTACGAGGTCAATATGAACATGAAAAGCATAAAAACCACTTATTAGCCGCCAATTTAATCGTGTTTAATTCTCTTTGACAATATTCAACTAGCATTGAGTTAGTTTTTTTCACTTTACCACTCTGCTTCTCTTTCTCTCCGGTTGCTTGTTTTTAAACGTTAAATTGGGATATTTGCATTGAATTGAGATTGTTTGAAAAAATAGAACGGTTCGTCATGGCACACATTGTTGAACACGAAAGCAATGCAATTATTTGAACGTGTTATAATCGTCTTTGGGTTCGACCATACATTTGATTACCGATCCTGGCTATCAAAATGAGCCAAGTGAAATGAAAATTTATCAAATAAATTGAAAATATATGAGAGCTTTTTTCACAGCCCAATTTTTTCCTTTTTCTTGCATTTTTTGTACAGCCATGTGTCACTTGAAAAACTACTAATTCATATTCACACCATTCATGAGTGGCATTAATAAGTGTGCGTTGTTTGTGTCGCCCTTCCGCATTATGTGCTATTATTGTTCTTTTTTCTACCTTCCACATGTATAATATTATGCAAGCTTTATTGTTTTTTTTTGGTTTTGTTTTAAATGCATTCATTGAAAATGCCTAATATTTACCCAGCGTATTATTAATTTAGTCCTTATTTAATCGCTGTGTTGTGTGTCACATTATTTCGTATTGTGTCTGATGAATTAGTTATTATTTAAATGTATTTGCGGGAGAGCGGGAGTAAGAGAGAAAAAAAATGCCCGGCCAATAATATATTGAATCATTTCAGAGGTCTAATATTGTGTGCACATTTAAAACGATGAAATCGATTGGGAATCGCGTGTTAAAAACGATTAAAATTGAAAATGAGAATCGCATAATTTAAACAATGTGTTATATTGTAAATTGCTGTTGCGTCGGAATAAGTGTTCAAAAAATTTATGTTAATGGACAATTTAAAGGGGAAAAAAGCAGCAAAAACACAATGAAAAACGCCCGAAATGGTAGCTGTAATACAGACCCGATCTGGCTCGCATTACAGGCCGAACGGGAGACTGCTTTGCACCGATTGCGGAATTGAGTGAAATTTGTAAAAGTCAACACAGTAGAGAAGAGAAGAAAAAAACAATTGCTTGCCCGAGTGAAGTATAAATATGCACATAACATATGAAATGTGCACAAATTCACATATACATTTCATTCACCCATTCGCATACCCCGTCTTACCGCTAACGTTCTGTCTCCCTCTCTCTCTCGTTGGCCGACGCGCTTATCATATTCTTCAGAATATCAATCTAAAACACGTACAACTTTGCATGCGCTACGATTGCGTGAGTGCAAAACAGATTCCACAAAATGTAAACATCGCTGAAGAATTGGCAATGTGAAGCACTACAAATTTAACAGATTTGTTCATATTTGTTGACCTGATGGTGATGATGATGATGATCAGCAACAGCAAATCAACGAAAAAAACAAACACACACAATAAATTAAAAGTAAAGCATGATTTTTATATTCAGATAAATACATATTGTGTGGCTTGTTACGAACATTGACCATGGCTCATGCAACTAGTTCAATAAATACCGATGATTTATGCATATGGGTGCGAATGACGCTAACTCATGTATGAGAATAAAAATAAAAATTATTCATACTGATTTGAGGCATTCGGCTGACTGATGAGGACAATGACGTTGTGGCCGCCGTTACTGTTGCTGCTGTTGCTGTTGTGCGTGTAGGTGTGTAGCATGTGTCGTAGAAGCGGTCATGTTGACGTTGCCATAGAAAAGTTGTCGTGTCCAGTGTTCACTGTGTCCACTGTCCAGTGTCCACCCTACTTATGTTTAATCTAATCAATTAAATACAACGGTGTGAGGGCAGATATAGATGAAACATATGTTGTCGCTGTTATTCTTGGCGCAAATTGTTGAACGCCAATTCCAAATTGGGAAAACGATGAGCATTGAACACACAGCGTTCACCTGTGCATATTTCGCCTCTCGTCTCCATCACCAACCGCCACCATCACCACCATGATCGTCGTCAGTATGTTGTTGTGACTGGATATAAAATAGCGTATCCGCAACACTGTCAATACCAATATGTGATGTACAAACGACAAGTAAGAAATCTGGCTATTTACGAAACATGATGCAAGCGATGAGAAGCAAAAAAAAACTAAACAAGCCAGAGTGGCAACAGACCAGCAGCAGAAGCCACACGAAAAGCATCTCGTTTGTGTGCTCAACCGAATCTCTCAGATGTTTTGTACCACATTCATCTGTGTGTGTATGTGTCATCAAATCAGTGCGGAATCAGTGGATAAAAACGGTTTCGTTGTTCGTCTTAATTGCTATTTTTAAAATAATTGGATTACTTTCGCTTCGGTTTTTATTTCGGATGGCACCGTTTTCGGTATTTCAACACACTTAATGTCGATTTACCTGTCATTGTCGTTAACACAAAACGCACAACAACGGTAAGTTCATACTCGTCGTTTCACCACACACACACACACGCACACATGGAAATAGTTGCAATGCTTCGCATTGCCAGCCTGATTCCGAACCGATGGATGGCACAACTTTGATGAGAGAAATTCGAAACGGAATGTGTCACACATTAATTTAATCTCTTGGTTGCTTTTTCGACATGATTTGGGGAAACTTTTGAGATTTACAGTACCGCACAGAATGATGGAATACATTCTGCAACAGAGAAAACAAAAGACACGCACACATTCACATCGAGTCAACAGTTTGTCCATTCTGTTGATAGTTTGATTTGTAAAAAAAAAAAAGTTTAATGGTGATTTGCAGTGCGATGGGTTGGATCAATTTGTTTTGTTTGACACTGGACGATTCGTGATCGATGGTGCACTTTGGCGTAATTCTTGTTATCGCTTGGGTCGGAACATAACATTCTAAACGTTCCAACATTAGTAAATTGTGTTGGGTAATGAATGCGCTGCGTGGCAATCCCAAAATGTGAATATTGTAAAAGAACAAGAGAGCGAACGAATGAGCAAGAAAAAAAAGCCAATTATTCAAATGCGTTTCAAAGCGAATAATTGATCTTGGGCCCCCCCCCCCCCCCCAAACATCATGAAAATTAATCGCGCAATGTTTTCCCCTTGAGTTGTGCTTTATAGGCACATAGAGCGCACTCTATCTCTCTCCCATTCACTCACCCATCCATTTCACTTGTTTTTTTGTTTCGATTTTTTTTTTCTGTGTGGAAAATAATATATACACTAGCGTACGCACGTCGCACATCCACACATTGTTCGTCTATTTTTCGACGAGGCGATTCTTGTTTATATTATGGAAATAAGGACTATGCAAAATAGCTATAAATGGCAAACGCGCGCGCCAGAGATGAGTGACGAAAAGTCATTGAGTGAACACATCAACCGAACGAAGAAAAACTGTCCCACTCTCCGTGCCGTCACCATGCACCGTCATATTCTGCCATGCTCTTGCTCTCGATTTCCCAAAACATATTGCTCGGGTGTAGAAAACCGAATGGCATATAGGCAAAATGTAGCTCATTAAACTAAATCGCATTTCATTAAGTCGCCATTCCTTTTTTTTATGTCGTATTTAGCAATCATCGCTTTTCATTTTGTTTTTCATGCATATCTTTTCAGCTATCTTTTCGCTCGTTTGTTCGTCCGTTCGCTCCTCCTTTTTCGTATCACAATTTTTCGATTCATCTCCCATTCGACCAAAGTGTGTGTACTTTTTTTTTCTCTGCTGAAATCATTAAAGCATCTAACATGCTTTTTCTAATTTTCATCAACTTGATCTTTCTCTGTTTGCTGTTATATTGCTTCTTCATGGACATTTCCTTTTTTTTTCTGCTTTTGATAGGGTTTCGTTGGTTTCATTAAGTTTAGCTTTTAATAAAATCGAGTATGGTCCTTGCGATGGATTTTTCTTGCGCAATGAATACGTATGCATGCCTTGCTCTTGCGTTCAGTTGTATGCTGGCTGAGTACGCGCGTTTGCTTGTGTATGTGTGAGCAAGTGAATGCAGAAGCAATCGTGATTGGATTCAGGCGGAAAATTGGGAACAACAAACATGATTACTATTCATTGAAGCAACAATCGTCATTGTTCAGCTATGTACGAAAGCAGCAGCACTTTCATCATCAATGCCATCGTTTGTTTTCAAATGATTTGTATTTTTTGTTGCTCATACTCCTCTATTCTCCCTCATTTTGTTTCTGTCTCTTACTCGGGCACATCATTTTTACGAGTACAATAATTTCCAAACGGAGAGAGAGATAGAGAAAGTGAATGAATATCGGAAGCGATGGAGGAGAGTGAGAGTGTATCTTTGTTGAAGTTCCATTATTACGATTATTTTAAAATGGAATGTGCATCACGCCATTTCTGCCCGATTTACTACAGATACCAGAAATTGTCTCTCATTATAAACATTGATGTTGTGTATCGTTAAGTTTTGTTGATTGCTCGAGCGCTAGCACAACACTTTTTCATTCATATCAACTACTAGAGAGAGTAAGAGAGAGTGTGAGTGAGTATGTATTATTAACATAACATTGCAAAGTACAGACAGCCACTTGACATGACACCGTATTTGAAAAATAACGAAATAATTTCTCTGCATTTTTTCTCATTCTTTTTTTTTCATCTCATTTTCCATTTTTGCTATTTTCCACACTCTTTCGCTCGCCCTATTTACAACGCGTCTTCACTCATCCCCAATTACGGCTCGGCGAAATAAAAACACACACACACACACACATCTATCGTTCCTTTTGAAGAATAAACTTCCTTCGAAACGTTTGTTGCTTCCGTGCGTTTTTTCCGTTCTCTCTCTCTCTCTCTCTCTGTCTCAGTCTCGTATGTTTGTTGTGCATGGCACTCGCCTTACTCTCACACTTTCTCTCTGCCTCTCACGTTGACTCTGGCTCTCATCTCGAGAGCACATACTGCACAAATCTATTTGGTGTCTATGCACACATCACACCGCAATATGTGTGTTTCGTGCACGAAAGCCCCAATTTCAAAGCATTATGATGTGAATGCTTCTCTCCTTTTTTTCCGTCATACCTTATTACAAGCAGCTTACATAAGTATGTAAATTGTTTGCGCTGTCGGTTTTTAAAATTGTGAAGTTGTTACCATGTTCAGGAGGGAGGCGGTAAAGATGGCCATCCCGTGGAGCAAAAGAAGAAAAAAGCGAAACAAGAGAAGAAAACCAACTACAAAATAGAAATTGATAGCTGTCGTTAGAAGGGTTCCACTCTCTGGAAATCATTTGTAGCATTTGTAGTGGCTTGTTGTACGTTTTGAAGATGCGAGAGCGTGAATTGAATATATCTGTAAGTCATCGCGAGACAGTATACCATCATGATGCCATATTTCTGTGATTTTTGCAGATTGGGAGTGTTTTTCTTCTTCTTTTACACGCGTTTTCTGGTGGCGGGTCCATTCATCGGCTGCCAGAGAACCGCCATAATTTACGGCCACAGCACAAACAAAACATACATATAAAACAACGCTTCTGTTCTTCTATGTTTTTTTCTCCGTCGCTTGTGGGCTCGTGTCGCTTTATTTTTTCTCTGTGTGGCTCTCGACTTCCTTGATTCCGGCTCGATGATGAAAGAAGATGTGCTGTTGTTGTTTTTTTTACGCATTCGCAACGCTAAAATTGTCGTCTTGCGATATGATGTCGATGATGATACGGATATGACCGTTGATGGAGTTGTTGTCGCTTGTGTAATTCACTCATTTTTATTCTCACTAACCAGCTCGCTTGCTCACGCGCTAACTCTCTCTCCATTTCAGTGCTAAGCTAAAAGGTCGTCAAGCAGATGATGATTTATATACACAAATAAAATAGAGATTATGTCTCAACAGCCTTAAGTGGATACTGTTGTCGAGTGAAATTTATACGAGCATTCTACCTGCTCTCTCTTCCAAACTGTTTGGGGCACCCGCGGAACACACAGACACACACGTACAGCCGAGTCAGTACATCGATTGAAACGAGTTAAGCGATTTCTCCAAACTAATTTTTTTTTTAATTTTTCTTCCTTATCACATTATGTTTTGTCTTTTCGTCCGTCGGTTTTTGCTGTGTGTTGTACGATTTCATGACAACCGTCCGTCCAATCCATGCGAACAACGCCTTCCAACAAATACTTAGCCATACAACACAGATACACCGACTCACTCGCTCATAATGTCGACTGTCGTTTCGCACAGTATGCACGTACACCGTACAGCCTGCCTGCGTGCATATTTCACCATTTTCAGATTTTATGAAGAAAGACAACATAACATTGTTTCAGATTTCCTTTCCGATAATCCCGCCATATTCCCCATTGGACTTCTTCCTTTTGCTTTTGCTCGCTTTCCGTTTTCTTAAATTTCATTTGGAGATCTGATATCTAGAGGACCTTCTTTTCCTTACTGGTTTTTTTTGTGTGTTGTTGTTGGTTGAATGTGCGCGTTTTTTTCATCATCAGCAGGAACAAAAGCAACAACATCAAAATCTTTCTGTTTTGTCCTTCTTTTGCTCCCGTTCTCTCTGCTTTTTTCACTTCACCATTCCCTTCTCGTTTCCGGGTAACGTTTTGTGACTTTATTAAAAACCGTAAGCGTGAGCAATGCAACACAAGCTGTCTATACGATGTACATTTCGGCATTTGCATAGATATGCAATATCATTGTTGCTTTTATGATTTAAACTCCATTATACCTGGTTTCAGTTATGACATTAACACAATGCTCGCGTTGCTGAACTCGCAAATGAATGAACCCAACCGAGAAAGAGAATGTCGTGGAAAAAAAACGGTGTGCGTGTGTTTGTGCGTTTGTATCGAAAATTCTTGCTACATTTACTCCTGTTAAATGAACCAATTTGCAGTGACACCCATAAACTAAACAATTTACGGGTGAACAGAAGAGGAAAAAAAATATTAAGAAACAAAAGGCCAAAAAAAAGCATGATACCCACTCACTCTCGCTCACTGTCACATCGAAGGCCCAAAATGAAAATCATGGAAATGTTTACATACGCGTCATTTGCAGTGGCGTTTATGGTGTATACGCAATGCCGTTGAAGTTGAGAAAAGGGCATACACACATATACATCGAACGACATCAGTCACGAAAAGTGAAACGGAACTGAAATTCAAAACCGTTTGCAATAAATTTTAATTTCCCGTTATAAATATCTGTTAGCGTGGCGTAAAACCGTAAGAATGGTGTGGCTTTGATGCAAAGAAAAAAAAAAAAAATTATCAACTCATTATAACCATCCGAGAAAATTGTTCATTTTTTTTATATTCTCTTTCACTTTCTGTTTTGCTCCGTGTTTTTCTGCACGTTCGTCGCTTCGAAATATGATATGCATTCGAAAAGTGATGGTCGACCCAAAAGTTAAGCAGGATATTCATGGTGGTGGTCAGTGCACAGAAACTAATTGCCGGCCTGTGGAAAATGAACATGGCAAAACTAACTAAAATGTGATTTATATATTAGTAAAAAGGCTAAACCGTTACCATTTTTATGAGTATTGCGCAATATTAAATCAGTGTCAAAGAACAAACCGACGACGATAGGCAGCAGCAGCTTGAATTTGCGTAGATTTTTTTTCCCTTCACCCCACCACTTATAAATCACAGATCTAATTATTTTGTCGTGTTTTTTTTTATTGTAGCTATTGTGTTGTTTTGTGATCGTGATTTTTGTGCCGTTCGTCGTCATAGTCGTCGTCGTTGTCGTCATTGAGATGTTTTGTGAAGGCGGCTAAAAAGTTTTCGGAACGATTTGTAGTTAAATAGCAAAAATTACACACGAAATGAATGGGAAAAGTTTGCGACAATTTTTTCCCTCTCTTTCACACACTTGTTCCTTTTGCTGCGACACTACATGAATGCGAATGTGAGTGTATGTGACTGAGCATATTTTCGAGCAGATGGCATGATTTCGGTACGTATATTTGCGTCTGATATATGTGCGCTAGCGCGTTTCACAGGCACGGAAATAAAACAACAAAACGAGGGAAAAAAAAGAACGCACGAAATAAATACGACAAATTAATGAAAATATGTCACATATTTGGGACTTTAGATTGTAATGTGGCGTTCTTGTTCTGATTCTATGCTTTATTTTATTTTCTCGTTGTTTTTTTTTTTCTTTTCGTCTCATTTGAAAGCCAACATTTCATTCATACTTTTGATTTTGCGGCATTATTTTTTTTCCGTTCGTTTTTTTGTTTGTTGCGACCTTTTTGCTGGTTTGATGTCACTTTTATTGCCATGTATATCGGTTACTTTCGCACTTATATTTAACGCACGCTCTTTCTCTCTCTCTCCCTTTTTTGTGTTTGGATTACATAAATCTAACGCTAGAAAAATACAGATTATCACACAAACAAAGCAAATAAAACTTTTCTTTTGTTCGAGGAGCACTTTTTTTTTACATATTTATGTGTTTATATATACACATTTTGTGAGTGAGCGCATTATTTTCACTTCCTTTCAAGCCGCCGTGTTCACCTAGCGATCGTTGTACCATCGAGCAAATAACAAACAAGTAACACTGCCAAGTGGGATTCATTCCATGCTGTGTGTCTTTCTCTCTCCGCCAAAAGCATAATACACACATATCTGGCAATTTATATCTAATGAAATGTCAAAGTATAACAACAACGAATAAAAGAAGCGCAAAACTTTACGGTTACCGTTTACGCTTTTGTTGTGTGTGTATGTATGTATTTTTACTCATTCTTTTCCACTTTTTAATTGTGTCATCTTGTATATCTATGTATAGATAAAGTCTAATGTGGAGGATATGTTAAATCGTGACAAACATTCAACATTACAACATAAACTAAAAGACATTTCAATTGTGAAAATGAACTCGGCGCTCAAAAATGGCATTTACATTTTTATTTTTTCGTAGCCAAGTTTTTTGCTGTTGGTTTTTTTCCTTTCGTTTCATTTCATTTCTTTTTCGGCATTGTTTTCGCCGACAAGTTAGAGACATTCCAGGTTCCTTTACCACGGTGGAGAATAAATGGAAATACGCACAATGTCACTTCCGACTTTGCAACACCCCGCACTCTAGGCGCATCTACATTAGCATTAGAAAATATATCCACCAATTCTGGTGCATGGCAACTGCAACGAGCGCGAAAAATAATAATAAAAAGAGATAGAGAAGTGCAAAAAAAAACAAATGTGTGTCGTGTGTGAGCTTCCACGAAAGCGAGAATGGTGTAATCTCTTCGTTTAAACAATGCTTTCTTTAATGACTTCGTACCGCTATAACATATGGCCCATTATATACATCTTTCCGTTATTTTTGGTTTGATTCTTTCACGTCCTGTATGTGTGTGTTGTGTTTTTTGCGCGCCTGTTTGATGCCAACATTGTACAACCATGTTTTTGGATACTGCATATGTATATCAGTGTAAGCTGAGAGATAGAGAGAGAGAGAGAGAGAGAAGGCAAAAAATGCACCGTCGTATTAAGTAGAGCTAGAGAATAAATAAAAGTTTTAACTTGTCGAGTTTAAACTCGGAAAAGTACACTTTTTTTCCTGCGCAAAGTAAAAGAAGAAACAACAACAAATAAAATCACTGAAAAATGCTTCATTGTGCAGTTTCAACCTACGAAGAAAAAAAAACAACAACAACAACAGGGCATATACCAAACAATGTATTAACGTTTATGTGATCCATGGCCGTGTACATGTTTATCCCCTGCAATTTTTTTTTCTGCCTGCCCGCTGCTATTGTGTGATCGTTGCAAAATTAAACAATACAAAAGTTTCATGGTGTACAAAGCAATAGAACAGAGCCAACAAAAAGTGCAACACGCACACATACACACATTTTGTTATACGGATTTTTATGCTAGTTTATGGCATAGAAAAGCTGCTTAAATTTCAGCTTCAAACAAAACATTCTTCCCTAACAAGATACAGAAGCGAACATTTTCGAAATTCTTCCATTTGAAATGCTGCTGAATTGTTGTGCACATGCATTTTTGAATTGATGTTAATGCAAAGAATATGTGAGTAGCAGTGCATATGATAAAATATGCACATTTCCATGCATGAAATCGGGCTAACAGCAATGGCATACAAAAATACCATATCCAGTCAGTCCAATCAAATATCAACAACCGTAACTCTCTCCCTTTTGTTGAAACATCATGTCTTGCAAATGGTCGCATCAGATAGTTGTCCCAAATTCGACACGATGCTTAAATTCATCAATTTCTCATTTGATGTTTCCGGACCATTTGCGCCACATCGTCCAATACACAAGTATAGCAGCAGCAGCAGTATCCACACAATATGCGTCCTTTCTGCCTAATTTGACCAAATGGCACCCATTACTACATTTATATCAACGTTCATGCGTGAGATTGCTAATTATATTCAAATGCTATTTGAAACTTCTGAAAATTGCTTGAATGGCATGAGCCATTTGCCATTCGCTGCGAGCATGACACAGCAAAAGGATGGCAAAGCAAAAAGATGCGTTTTGCTCCGTTGCAAAGGAATCCAATTAGCATGTGTCACCGTTGTTGCGACCGACTTTCGTTTTATTAATTTGAATATTAACTAATGATTCACCAAATAACCATATTAAATAAGATGCAAATGATATTCAGCTGAAAAATGGAAACGCAACAGCAACACCATTTTAATGGTTGCTCATTAATTCTCGGTATCAACAAAGCAAAATCGAATAAGAGTATATCGAAATAGCACTGGAAATGTTTTGGTGAAATGAGGCGATGTTCATTTTTAACGATAACTCTCAACAACATATAAACGGAAATGGGTTAAAAATGAAGAGAGGAAGAAAATAAATATAAATAAAAGAAGTGAACAAGAGATTGAATAAGAGGAAAGAATTGGCCAAAGCTTATTTGCCAGGCTTGTTGAATTTCAGGAGACGATTTTATTTTTCTTGTTTAATCTCATTGAATATTCACGAAATCAGTTTTTCTCCTCAGCTGTTGCTGGAAGCAAAACACTGGTTTGGTTGTTCAACTCGACAAGTGCCGCTTCGGACATATGATGGAGAGAGAAAGAGAAAGGGAAAGCTAATCTGAGTTTCTACAAAACTTCAGTTCGAAAAGCGATGCGAAGAAAAAAATTCGCGTCAAGATGAGCGAACGAGAGATCGAAAAAAGCGAAAAAAGACCGTATATTGTTTATAGTTTTATTTTTCGTTCGCTGTCTTCGAGTACCATTCTCTCATGGCCGGAATAATAGAGCGAATATTTTTGCGTGTTGCTCATTTCCATAATTTTTACATTTATTCAGAATTCATTTTGCGTGACTTTTTTTTCTCTTCTCCCGGACACTATTGGCGCGCGCGTTCCTATAACATTTTTTTTCCTTCGTTCACATTCATTGTTGTCTGATTATGCGATCTTCCACTTCTTGCACGGCACCGACTTTTATGCATATCGCAGAATTTTATTTTTGTATGTGAATAATTACGACTAATTAAATTTTATTTTCATCGCACTTTGCCAGTGTGAGAATGTGCAAGTCGGTTTTCCTGTCTGCTTACATGGTTCATTCGGTTCGCTATATGTGTGTGGGTGTGTTTTTTTTTCTTCTTCTCATGTTGAGTTTGTCTGTTCGCCGGCGACTATCGCGTTTTATCTTTGAGCTTGCAGATCCTGGATCAAGGATAAAGCCGATGAAAGCTCAAAACCTCTGAAAACGGTACAACAGGCGAGAAAAAAAAATGGTCTGTGTATTTGGAGAATGGTACAAGCACGAGCTACTGCCCATAAATAATCTCTGTCTCATTGTCACAGCGAATTAGTTTTATTTCACACTGCATTCATTTTTTTCGGATATGTTTTCAGTTTTTTTTTCATCGTCGTCGTCGTCGTCGTTGGTGGTTTTTTATTTCGCGAGTCGCGGAAATTATCGTTTGTTTTTTGCTTGGGGTTTTAATGATTGGTCGCATGACGATAATTTAAAATAATACGCGGTGAAATGAGCAACAGCAAATGAAGCAAAATTTTTTTTTGGCTTCGTCGCTCCAACGATTTTCGATGGAAACTAAAAAGAAAAATTACAATTTGGCGTGCGCCTAATCGAGCCGAATATTTTTATCCGTTATTCACAATAATATTTCATTATCGCCAAACCGTGTTTAACCTTCACTAGTCTATTAATACTCATTAGGCTGAATCACCTGTCATCGCCGGCATTGGCAAACGAACAACAGCGCGCATCAATCCCGTGGCTGTTGTTCCAACATCCGAAAAACGGTTCAAGAAATGAAAAATTATCGTTTCGCATTGCACACTCGCTTTAGCTCAGCACTCATTCCATTTATTCGGCTCAAACACAAGCACAAAGCATCGACAATAAGCCAATGCCTTTAAATTATCCTTCACGGAATGAGCTAGTTAAACGGCGCGAAAGGCGATTACATCCGCTGCAAGTCTTCCAGAGAGAGAGAGAGGAGAGAGAGAGAGAGAGAGAGAGAGAGAGAGAGAGAGAAACAAAATATATCCGAAAACAGTCTAGACAATTTCTCGTTTTTCGACAATTTGCCTAAATGCTGTTTCGCTTCGGTGCCACGTTCGCTCGTCTTATTATAGAATCGTCGTTGAACTGGTCGTTGCATTTTGTGTGTATAGTTGTGGCTTTTCGAGCACAGGCATTTCTACTGGAAATTTTGGAGCAGTAAATAACAATTTTTGCAAACATCTAACTGAAATTCTCTAATCGTTGAGGCTATTTTTATTATAAGAATACGCCATTCGGAACGGCGGTTGAATGGCAACAGCGGAGAGAGAGAGAGAGAAAAAGAGTACCAGCAATAATAAAAATAAAATACATCATAATAAATTACCTAAAGACATTTATTTCAATTTCATTCGAAGAACATTAGCGATTACCAGTGGCAACTGGTACAAATAAAATAACAGCCATTTCAGTGGGCTGTGTGTGCGCGCGACAGAGATGGTTTGGGATTGGAAGCATGTCTGTATTTAGGCTTCGATGCAATGGCATTTGGCTTAGGCGTTAATAATATGAAAGCGTTTCTCTTTCATTCGGCGTACGATTCTTTTTTCTTCTTCTTACTCTTCTCGCTGCGTGTCTCTGCCGCTGGTTCGTTCTCATTTTCACATCTCTGTGTCTTTGGTGTTTCCATTTTTCGGCAAAATTCGAAACACGATCCGCATCCGTGCTCGCATACATTCACACAGATGCCTCTCCATTCCATGCTCTCATCAATTTCGGAGGGGGGAGGTAGAGACGTCGTGTACACAACAACAACAAAAGCGCCGACTGCTTCTCAATTCGACACTCTCAGCAGAATGCCTGAAAATAGCAGAAAAAATACGCAGCCCAACAACGGAGCGCTCGCCATTCGTCCATAATGAGTTTTTAACAGTCATTTGTAAACATTGTACACGTGACTTTCAGCAATAATATTCTATCTTCCATTCGACACATAATTTTCATTTCTATTTCTCTTCGCCGATAGAACTGAGCGAAAAGAAGCCTGCAAACGCTCGAGAGTAAATTCACTGTTTGTCGGCTCGCTGTGTGTGTGTGTGTGTGTGTGTTCGTGCCTTTGTTCATTACTTTCTGCGTCCTTCATCACAATCAATGCTCGTTCTTTCTCTCTCTCTCTCTCTCTCTCTCTCTCTCTCTCTCTCCCTCTCTGTTTTTCTTCTTCACACGCTTCCATTCTCCCTCGCTGTATTCCACTCCCGTCTGAATTGTCAACTTATAGCTATAACTATGTTTATTTACAGGTTCCATTCATTTCACCAGCAACTCATTCGCATTCAGAGTTTTCTATTATGGGCCGGTTGGCCGTTCGGAAAATTTCATTTCTATTATTATTTGCTTATCGATCGCTATATATTTCATGCTTTGAATATTTTCACTCGGGGGATATGCTTATTCGTGCCGTACATGCCACTGGTCAAACTGGAATAAATCGCTTGTACAAAACGATGGAATGTGGTAGTTCTCACTGGTTTTCCGCACTTTTTTTTCCATTTGTAAACGCAATTTCATTTCACATCGAGACTTCGAAGTTGAAGCCTCTTTTCAATTCCCAATCGCACACCAGGTCAACACAATGTGCTCGGCTATCCCGGGTCTGGTTTCCAATTAGATGCATTGCCAATGATTTAATTGAAGAAAATCAATTTTCCTCATATAATCGCTTGAGAGACGAATTGAATGCTAGCGATTAGCCGTTGTGAGTGCGATCCAGTGATGATGCACAAACACTCCACCAAAAGAACGGCTTCAAACTCAGGATAATAATACATGCATACAAAAAAAAATATTTTTATTGTTATTGATGGCATTATTATCTCCATAGTTCCTGTGTTATGCGGCACACTCTGCACAAATGCTGTTCCGTATATTGCGGTGCTGTGATTGAAATTACTTTTGTCGGCTTACATTACATGATCTGTGTGTTGCCACGATGACATCACCTACGCACACTTTGGTCTCTTTCGAGTGCGAATGGCAAAGAAGAGAATATATAAGAAAAGAGAACGGGAATTTAAATATTATCGAATTTTCCCTTGTAATCTATCGTTTCATCGAATGACATTATGCCATGATCCCAATAGAATGTGATACACTCCAACTGTGTGCCGCAGACTCATCACACACCCGACGACGATGACGACAACGACGTTCGGTGAGAATACGCGCATATCAAAACAGCCAGCATACACATACCCCCAATGCACGGCACGGCACGGCAAGGCAACGCAGAGAAAAATAATATGGAATTTCGTATTTATGGAAATATTATGTTTATGAGTTTTTCTATATGCATTGCATATCGATTGATCGATTTCCTCGAGCGATCGTCGACACAACAACGAAATCGACTATTTTTGGTGCAAACATTTTCATTTTCCAACCTCAGCATTTTTTTCATATGCATTCACTTTTCGATGCCAAAAAAAAAATAAATTATTGAAGCACACCACAAATAGAACGCTACTTTAGTCCAACACATCAGCAGCAGCATGGTTCAAAGGCACTGAAATTAAAATAAAACATGCTCGGAGAATACGCAATTAAAGTGAAAAATGAAACCGAATAATTGTTTGGAAAGTGAATTTTTTTTCCGGTTCATTTTTGCGGAGCATCTCATCGAATTCTTTTCAACCCAGAATAATTTGGCGTTGCTCAAAAGCGCTAGAGTCGCTTTTTTGTATACAATTTTTTCCTCTCCCTCTCTCACAAACATGTTTCTATTGAATATAAAATTCAAACAAATATCGGTTGAAATACAGTCCTGCTTCCATAATTCCAATTACACATGAGTCGAAAACGAGTACACACACATACCAAAAAAAAAATTCACAGAAGCATTGCAAAATATGGCAAAAGCGGTGGCTATGATTCCGAGGATATTTCCCATTTTTTTTCTAGCGTCGTCTTTGCTTTTGTATTTATTTAAATTTGTGTGAGCATTGGATTCGTTTATAGATTGCATAGCATCACATAGAGAAATGGAAGGAGAGGCAGATAGAGAGAACGTTGGGCAAGTATATACCTTGTGCCGAATGATTTGGTATTGTTTATGGTTATCTCATACTGAATAATGTCTACAACATCAGTACAAAATTTTATCTATATGGAAATCATGTAGTTGCTGGTGTGTTCTTTGGCCGTCTTCTATTTTGCAATGGCTTGAAAACACGGCGTATCAACCGAAAACAATATTCATTGCTGACTACATGCGGCGACTTATCGACTGAAAGTGAACACGGGTGTAAAAGAGAAGGCAAAGGAAAGAGAGAGGGAGTGAGCAAGCCACAACGGCAGTAGCAGCAGCATTCGGTCTTCGCACACCGAAAGTATAGAGTAAAATTGAACAACTTTATTTATATGGCAATTTCAGTTTTATAAAATATTCTCTTGTGTTTCATTCGCAATTCACTGTTTGCTCCACAAATCCATTCAGGAGCCGTAAATAAACGAGGTTAAAATTCATATTTAGAAAAAGCATGAGAGAGAGAGAGAGAGAGAGAGAGAACAAGCATCCAAATTGGAAGAAATATGTATGAATCTTTGATGTTAAAATCGACAGCATTCAAGTAGATGCAGATGCAAATGTAGACAAATGACGCATGCTATTTTGCTCCAAGATCAAAGTCCTTCTCTCTCTCTCTCTCTCTCTCTCTCTCTCTCTAAATGCGCTCTACTCAAGGGGAGAGACACCAACGCTAGTTTCACTAATTTATTCTATTGTTTCCTAATGTGTGCTATTTTTGCTAGTTTCCCACAATAAAAGTGCTATTTTTTACTAATATTTCCTATGTGCAACGTGACAGTTTGACAGTTCACGTACAAGTAACACTCATCAAGTTATTGTTGTATGCTTGGAAAGAAAGCAAAACAAATATATTTTGGCAATTTTTCTAATGTTATTTCATAGAAATGAACAAATTGTTCCATTTAATTTCATAAAACAACTCGAAAACTTTGTTTTAAACGGTTAAAAACAGTAAATAACAAATCGCTATTTCTTCAATAATATTGCTATTTTTTGCTATTTTTGCTATTTTCCTCTAGTATTTATATGAACTTCAAAAAAATAGCTAATGGTGTCTCTCCCCATGGCTCTACTTGTTCCATTGTTGTTGCTGTTGTTCAAATGGAGAACAATTTCGGTGCAATTTTTCAATTTGACTGTGCGATGCAAATTCGTAATCAGTATGAATAGCCGAGCATATTTTTGTGAAAAGTACCATGTGTACATTCTTCTTGAGGTATATTCTAATCTGTTTGTACCACCTAGTGGATGGTTGTACAAATAGCATATTGCAGAACATAGTTATACTTTGATATACGCACACACAGAGTTGAATCGTTTCAACATCGAGACTCAATAGAAAAAAACAGCAAACTGCATTTTGGAGCATGAGAGAGGGAGAGAGAGAGAGAGAGAGAAACAACCAAAAAAGAGAAAGAAGAATAATCGAAAAATATTGTTCATTCTACATGAAGAAGAATAGCATTTGAAGCGATTGTTGAGTAGTTGTAGTGTTATTGTACTGATTTGTAATGCCATAATGATACTAAAACGATTACTTTTCTGTCTATTTTCAGATATATATATATATATACGACGCGGTGCACTATCCATGGCATGCAGAGGACATAGAGGTGGTAACCAATTTGTGTGATCGCTATGCGAAAAGGATATGTGTTGAAAAATAAATTATCACTTGAAAATAAATCGAAACGCTGGTGCTTATGACATGAAAAACATTGCATTAAATATACTCTGGAAAAGGAAAAAATTAAACGAAAAAAGGGAAAGTGAAGTGAGCGGTGATTGGGTGTGCTAATATCATATAACCAACACATATAAATAAATGAACGACGGTATAAGAAGAGAATAAGAAACGAAACGACGTTCGCGTGCTCTCAAACTCAAGCAGATTGGGAAGGATGAAGAGATTCCTTAATCGAAACTCAAGTGTATAAAAATTTATTCAAGTTGTAGCATCCACTAGGTGGTGACACGAGGAAAATTGCATTGTCACCAGTTCACTTGTTCCCACCGAACAAAGAATAGAACGGCGGCAACGGACGACAAACGACAACGACGCCACAACCATATCGCTTATCTCTCGAAGCATTCATGTAAAATGATAATTATTGATTTTGGCGGCAGAATATTCAACTTGCACTCATCCGAATAGAATAGAAACGGCTTGAAAAGAGACCTCCAAGTCAAATACCAAGCATATTGTGTATATTTACGTCCCGAGAATTGAGAAAAATCGACTTCCCGTTTCGGAATTTTCATTTCGTTGAGGGCAGAGAAAGAGAGAGAGAGAGAGAGAGAGAGAGAGAGAGAGAGAGAGAGAGAGTATGAGAAAGTGAAAACAATCAAGCAAGCGAGCCAATAATCTTCTATTACGACCGTGTCTTGAGATGAGATGAAACATAATAATGAGAAGCAGCCGTTATTCGAGTATCTGTGCTAGTTATGTCTCGACACAGCTAATAGATATCGTTAAAATACCCTCGGGGATGACATCATGAGAATGTTTCATTTGCATTTTTTCGTGACGAGCGTTTGTGTTTTGTTGTGAAAACACAAACCATTCCTGCCCGTCAGCAGAACGAGTGTGCCGCTGATAAAGAGAGTGTGAGTGTTTTCGGGGAGATAGAGAGAAGGAAGGGACGATACGGCGAAAACGTATCCACGCAATCAATATTCTTGAAGAGAATTTATTGTATATCTGTGTTGTACGCAACCCCCTGACATTCAGGTGTCATCAGTGTTTAGTCACTCAATGAAATATCATCGTTGCCAAGCACTGCCAAGCACGGCGATCATTTTCCAACGACTGAGCACCTGATGAAACGTTTTGGCTTTGGTCGTGGCCATTCATTCCCATTTCACGAATCAAAAGAAAAAAAATATTCTTCCATACTACCGCCGACGCTTGTGTGTGTGTGTGTGTGTGACGTGAACACTTTTCAAGCTGATGTACACAAATTCCAGTAGTGTGCGTCAGAGTGATTTTTACCGTTAAAACCGAAGCAAAACATAACAAAGAAAAAAGAAGTAAGAACAGCTACGACAACGGAAAGCAACAAAAAAAAATTAGAAAAAAAAGACTAACTGTACTTTAAGTAAAAACGATAAGCACCGAAGAAAGGAAAACCGGACTGTGAAGACAGGACGAATAATGCAAAAGGCGGCAATGATAACATCACATCAGTCGTAAATAAATATTCCACTCCGTCTTTTCGCTTATTTCAATGAAAAATGAAGGGAAAAGCAACAATACAACTACACTAGCAGTAACAATCATATCATTTCATTCGTTTTCTTGCAAACAAATAAGTGCAACAGAAATAGAAAGAATAAAAAGAAATCACATCTATGTGTAGCAAAAAAACTAACGTGCAGCAGAGTGAAGCGAAAAACTGCAACGCAACGAAATTGGTTGGTGTGAATAAAGGAAAATAAAGCGAGCGAGAAGCAAAAACAAAACACCATACAACACAATATAGAAAAGAAAAGAATAGAAGACAAGTGCAATAACAATAACAACCGCTGAAGTACAAGTGGAAAGAAGTCAGTGCACATAGGATTTCTCATACGGAATCGAGAAACAATACAACTCTTGTAACAAAAGCCAGTTTTATTCAACAAAATCGTGTGATGGAGACGACAACAACGAGAAAAAACAACAACACTTAGACAATCGCGTTTGCAGAAATAAAAAAAAAAACGAGAAAGAGAGAGAGCGAGAGCGAGAGCGAGAGCGAGAGAGAGATCGAGAAGCAGCGACACAGCAAACAATCCATGCCATTAGACGATTTGTTATTTTATTCATTTTGAAGGTGTTGTTTCCTCGTTCATTTCCATTCTTCGTGTTATTATTTTTTTTCTCTTCATTTCTCTCGTTGTCTTACCATTCTCTGATCCTTTGGAAGAATAACAAACACCGAATAAAAGTCGGAAATATTTGTAAATGTGTTGTGTGCACCACGGGTCGTTGCGTACTTTTTCCACGGGATTGTTGTATGTTCATTGTGCGCATTTTTCGCAGATAGATCCTTTTTTGTCTATCGAACACTAGAGCAGGAAATCCAAACCAAGCCACTACACCGGCAGGAAAACAGAACAACAAGAGTATAAAACGCACAACAAAGTAGCACATAAGAAAATACCAAAACTCAACGGTATACAGTTACTTGTGAAACTACGGAAAATACAACAAAGAAAGAAAGAAAAAAAAAAACGAAGGAAAAACTTGTAACGAAATACACTCGAAAATACGCACATTGCAAAATTCGGAACGAAGAGAGTAAGCTCACAACCGGAAAACAGAAAAACAAAAAGACAGAAAGCAAGAGAGAAAGGGAGGAATGCATGAAATTCGTTGAGTGTTTTGAAAGAATGAAAAATTAACAAACACAACAGATCAACGGCCATAGATCTGTATTGTACCATTGACAATCAAGAGTAATTTAGTGAAATAAAAACAAAGGCCACGACGACAACACATACACCCAAAAAAATAAAATAGCATTTCCTACATCTCACTGAAAGATGTACCAAGATTTCTGCAAAATTTACGCGAAGGGTTCTATGTCAAACGTCAAGAACACGAACAATTCGTGAAGAATTTACGAGAGGAAGAAGCAGAAAAAAGCGCGCGAGAGAGAGATACAGAGAGAATAAGTTGGAGAATAAATACACTTAATCTATTAAACAAACGATAAATATAAATCACGTCGAATAAAAGCGTGAATCAGGAACAGAAGAGAAAAAACGAAGAGAAGAATTTATATAGATACATGTTAAAAAAAATGGCATACATTAGCACACGGTGTCATCGACAACGGCAAAAACCCATCCAAATCATGTTCGCAAATAATTTAGTGGAAACTGTGTCGATTTTAATCGTTCGGTGGCTATTTTATTCATGCGTTTTAAGTTTACTGTTAAATACCAATTGTGATCTGACTGTGGTGCGAGCATCATACTCCGAAGCGGATGACCTTTTGAACGAACTGGATCGGCCAAGTAAGTACAACCACTTTTCATTTGATTATTTTTTTTATCCTGTTGGCGATCTACATTTGGCGACCAAACGAATAGCTTTCAAACGACCGAACTTTTATGGCAAAAACGATTGTTAAAATTAAGCGGTTGGTTTCAGTTTGACTCGTGAGTGGTTGTTCAACAATTGCAACAACGACACAGGAAGAAAAAAAACTCGTCTGGACTCGCAGGTTGAATTGAACTTTAGCGAACCAATTAATTGTAAATGTTTTTGTGTATCATTGCGAATCCAATGTATGTCGTCTCGAACAGTTCTCGCTCTATTCATTAGCATCCAAAAACTATTCACTCAATGGTGCTGCCGGCGGCAGTGGGTATAGCCCGAATTCGAATCCATGGATTAAGCGGAAAATAGGTCGAGTGCCAGTACTTGAGCAACGAATAATGAATAGCTAATCGTTTAAATCGAGAAAAAGAAACATGAGCTTATTTTCTTCATCGTCTTGAAAACTGTACGGCATTTTCCCATTGAATGCACCAAATTCCCCATGTTCCAAATGCGCCGCCTGAAACGAGGCCAAGAAAAACATAGTAAACTTGCTCAACCAAGGGACACTTTCATATGCGAACAACAATTTTACGAAATCTCCATGCAATTTTCCATCATCATTATTATATATAGATGGAAAAACAAAAGCAATGAAAAACAAGTGGAAACAAGAAAAACAGGACATCACAAGACAAGGAAAAACATTAAATAAAATACACGAACAGACGAAGAACTTCCTAAATATAAACACATGGTTAAGTTTAACATGTTGATCTAACCGATTATCATGGAATATACGAAAAGTTTTTTAGTTTAACTTCAAACTGAGTGGGAGCGTGGAAAAGCGAGAGAGAGAGAGGGCAAGAGAGTATGAGTGCAAAACAATAAAAACCAAGCGAATGGTGGAACAAATGAAATGAATGGTCCCGACCAAAAAGAGTGCCGATGATTCGGATATGGGAAGTTGCGAGTAAAGAGAGAGAAATATTGTAGGAAAAAAAAAAAGTTCGCGAAGGAAAAACTCAAGCGATTGCGAGTGGGAAAATGAGAGATAGAAACGAAAATGCATCGAAAGATAGACGATTATAGTAAAAAATTACACAGCCAGAGAGGAACAACTAACTAACAAGCGAACGCTTTCGAAGATAGAAGAACATAGACGAACGCAAATGGTAGAGAGAGAAAAATGTATGTGTGTGTTGCAAAAATAAATATTCCAATAAAACAGTTTGAACTGGGAAAATTATAAACGTTTTGCCTTTAAGTGCTACATAGCACTGCAAGTGGGTAAACTATCTTCTCGATGCAAAACGAAATAAAGTCATATCCGTCGCGTAATATTTTCATTCGGATCATGTGCATGGAGAGAAACGCTTTCGTGCCGTTCTTTCTTTCTCTCTTTCTCTCCATATGGAGTTAGTCATTCTCTGCATGTATGCGATACAAACAGAGAGAGAGAGAGAGAAAAAATAATCGAAAACTTGAATTTTTGCCAAAACGGCGAACGGAAGACTCAAATTCAAAGCGCTTATTGAACGCGCTTCGTTCTCGTTTAGTAGAAAGTGATTCCGTTGTGTAGCAACTTAATGAGCAATGCTCGTATTAATTAAATTAATTGAGAACACAACCATTTGCCATATTTTTCATGACATTTTCTCTGCTGTTTGTTTTTATCATCATTTTCATTGCTTCACGGCAAATTCGATGTTTAATATTGTACAATTTCACTCAGTCACTTGTTTCTTTCTCTTTCATATTCTAAAAAGATTATGTGCTAAGATGTTTTAGTTTGATAAATATACATACAAACACTGACGTTGGCACGCACTCGCATACACAAAACACAAAGTGTACGCACAACGTACAGCACTGGGGAATTCGGAACAATGAAAACTTTCAATTGTTTTAGTTGCAAAGGAATAGTAGTGCTTATAATTATGACTTCACTTGCCAACCAAAAAAGCAACTATATAAAGGATTTTTTAGCCATGCAATTGGTGGCAGCAGTGACGTTGATGACGGCGGATATTTAGAAAGAAGAAATATGTGCTCTTGCGTCGCATATATGCTGATTCGTGGAAAATTGTTCAGCAATTATATTAATTTTTGATAGAAAGCACAATACGAGCAACGGCAATGAGAAAGAAAATTCGATATATTTTCTATTGTGAAGTTTTAAAGTATGTTTGAAAGACGCAAAATTAAATTTATTAAGAGCTGAATTTAATTACTGCATGCTAAAGTTTTGTGTGTGCATAGTGAGAGATGTGCTTGCTCTTTTCTTCTTACTCTTTTTTATTTCAAATGCTAGTCAAATGATTTTGTGCGTGCGTACGATCGTTCATTTGACTGTTGCTTGCAGCGCAGCGCCGGTTGTATGGTTGAAAATATGCAAATCAGGCAACAGTATCTTGCAATAACTTTATACAAATATTTGACTTTAAATTTTTGGCCCGAATAATGCCAATCGTACAATTTTTGCTCGTCGTCGACGTTGTCGTCATCGCGTTCATTGCATAATGAGACGAAATACGTCTAATTCAGCCAAGAGCACTTTTAATACAAGCACTTTCAAGCGTATTTTGAAATGGAAAAGAATAACCGTAGAATCCGAACAACTTACTCTCTTACTCTCACAATTTAATTGGTAATCTGTTGAATTTCCGTTTTGGATTGATTGTTTGACTATTGATGATTGTTTGCATTTGGAAACAGCGGCAGCAACAATGGCAACATCAGTAGCGGTAGACAATAAGAAACATGTTATAATTTTCGATATCCTACCGATAGGATAGACGATGGATAACTTTGTTCAATGGTATGTAACAATTGGCTGGTTGAATGTCTATTTTGATGGCATTTTGAACCGGATATTAACATTTAAAACCAATGAATATACATTCAAAATTGGAAATGCTTGTAGCTACACTGTCGTATCAAAACCTCCCTATATTCTTGCATCGAATTTTGAATAAAATTACATTACGACGATGGCAACAATTTATCCGGCCATGTTTGAAATTCAATTAATATGAGATGAACGAACGAACAAATAATGCACTGACAAATCGAATCAATATCTCTAACTCTATCCAATGGGCTTATGTCAGAGGGTTGATACACTCAATCTTACCTGCTTTTCAATTTGCAGTCAAAATCATAAAGGCTTTTAATTAAACACAGTACAATCTTTCGCCTAATACGGATGTCATCTCACGTATCATACAGTATTTTGTGCCTACCATAAATTTTTTTTCTGCTCCCTTTCGAAGCAATTTTAAATGTTGAATGTTGTGGCAATAAATCATATTGTTTGCCCGTTTCTGAACATTTATCCAATGACATTTGAGGTGAGTACACAAAATGAAGACACCAGAAATGTGTGGCTTCAGGGTTAAAAATCTTTCAGCATACATGCTTTGTTATTCGATTTCCAAATTTTCCGAGCTAAATTGAAAAATAATTTTCTTTATTCCTTGCCGATATGGAAACTCATTAAATATTTTCTGTTTACATTTTGATGTTCATGTCCTAGTGAACGATTCTTAGATGTCACCTGTATTCCACATGTGCACACAATGCTAAAGTGGTTTAGCTGGGCTCTATTCACCAGCTCATATCATATCCATGGTTGAAAATGCTCTGTAACATGGTTTCTCATCTAAATGCGACAAATTCCGGTGTTATGTGTAACGATAGTAAAAAGTAGTCCAAATACATTTGTGCTGATAACTGGAACAACATGTCAAAAAATTGTTTGCTGTTACAAGTGAATTCATTGATTAGGATAGAGTGTAACAGAAACATGAATATGAAGCAACTGCAACCCGATAAACACGTCCACTTCATCAAACTGACAACTGACACTGGCTGTAGGATTACCATTCACCGCAGGTACAACAAAATGTTATTCAAATTGGATATGAATATGTATGATCATGATTTAATAAGACCATGCCTTCAAAACTTGTCCAAAACACAAATGCCACAACCGATGCAACTGACTTTGGCGCGGTGGAATCGGTTATGCAAAACTGAACAGCACACACTCACTCAAACACCAAACCATTTCGTACAAATCATTTCTGTCATCGGCAATGGCTTATGCTCAAAAATTGTTGGTTTGTTTGAAGAAAAAATAACAACGAATTTATCTCAATGTATTTTTTTTCTATTTTGTTTAAGTTCTTCTTCGGAATTATCTTCAACATAATTTCGAATGGATAGTGTAGTTGTATCGTGTGTTCGTTTGCGCGCGTATAATACAGTACATTATTTGAATAACCAACACCAGAACAACGCAGAAGTTGTCTTGTATTAAAATCTGTGCTAAAGCTCTTCGAATGAACCTGTGTCGATTCCGGGCCCCAGTCACTATCTCAAGCGACTGTATTGCAAATAGCAAAATACACATACATACACGGTTCAATTCGATTCACATTCACATATTGATTTATGACGCACAAACTGTGCAAATGGCAATGCGAACTTTGATCTGACCTGCTCAATGTCACATATTCACGGGGTTGTTTGTATTCACATCATACTGAGGAAATATTTCATTCACGGCAAGAGACCAATTCAAATCATGAAGCAATTTATCATTCGTTTGCAACACCCAAAAAGCCAACACACTCACAAACAAACAAACATCTTTTGGTCGATGTTAAGGAGCAGCGGCATCAGTCGTCGTTCTCTATCTCACTTTCTCACCTCACACCACTCATGGTTGGCTATTAAAAATTGAAACGTTTGTGAAAAATCTCTTTTATTTTGCATCGATGTTGAAATTGGACTATGCATCAAGTTTATCATTCGCACCTTTATACACGAATTAAACATCATTCTTTGGAGGCTCCCACCGTATTTGTGAAAATACACAATGACTGTTGAAGTGAATCTCGTTGAACTCACCCATTCAAGCATTTCGATGTGGTTGAGAAATTGTGTCTGCTCTTTTTTTTTCATTGAGTAACTGACGAACATTTTATTATTTGAATTTTCCATGGCCATAAAACTTAGTTTATTGTTCCAAAAACTGGATAAATATTGCCACATCGTTATGCATATCTGTATACTTATGCAAATACCACCCAGCCACCTCAATATCCATAGTTATAAATATTTCTGTACGTAATGCAATTTGTCATAAAATTTCCGAAAAAGGATTTAAATAGATTAATTTCATGGTTTCGGTTGTATGGCGAACGAAAAAGCGAACGAACGGAGGAATGAGAAACGAAGAATAAGGAAAAATTGACAATATAGAGCAAAGCAAAAGGCGATGGATATAGTGGAGAGAATGAGATACCGTCGCATTTATTCAAATATTGCATCGGTTCTATTGTCACTCGGTGGTATGTGTGTGTTTCTCACTTCTTCGCAAAGACGCATTTATCGGGCGCGGCAAGAGGAAGAAGAAGAAGAAGTAGAAGAAAATTGTGTGAAACAAATTTCGGCAATTCAGCAATTCCATGAACCAATGGCAATTTGTGTATTCTTAAATGCGATGCATCTGAAATTGAATTATGCGGTAAATTTGTAATATATTCACGAATGCACTATCTACAATCTCGAAATTTGAACGCAATGTACGTCTATCGCTTATGGATATACGGCATCTATGCCATAGCCACAAAATGTTCCAATTTCTTCAACGAACACACCCAAGCAAAAATTCACACTGAATTGACGTTGAGTTAACGCACAGCTGACACTGTTCTTACACGGTTTTGAACGTCAAACCGTGTGGCTATAGTATAATAGAGTGTGAAGCCGTTTGACATCATTTTTGATTTCAAATAACCGTGTGGATGCAGTGTAAGTTTGTTCGGGTATCAAGAGTTGACACCAAAAATGGTTTCAAAATTCGTCATGATAACGCAAAGGTCATACACTTTGGCGACATGGTTTTAAATTTAAAACAGTGTGGCGGACTTCCACACCATCCAATACAAACATAAACTGCATCTACACAGTTATTTGACATCAAAAATGGTGTCAAACGACTTCACACTCTACTATACTATAGCCACACGGTTTGACGTTCAAAACCGTTTGAGAACAGTGTCAGATATGTGTTAACGCAACGTCGATTCAGTGTGAATTTTTGCTTGGGTACACACCGTTCACCACAAGGTAGGCTAGCTTACTTAAAACTCAATTTCGAGCTTGTTTACTCTCATACAAACACATGCACACACCAAGATTTAGAGCGTGAGAAGGCGAGAGAGATATCTCAGTATCCCAATAGCATCACTGTGTATGCGCCTTGTTGTCGGTTGCATAAGAAATTCGACCGATGGGTTTAATTTCATTATAATACCTGAGATCATCTCGCACTTCGTTTAATTGTCGAATACCAAATTTCTTGCTTGACAACAATGAACAATGGACGAGAAATATGATGCATCTCAGGCTAAGTTTGTTGCGTAGTTTAACTTCCTTTCTTCCGAAATAAATATTTATCTGCAAAAAAATGATTGTGGCAAGGTATTCAAGCGCGCGTCGAATATTCGTACAATAAACCACAACAATAGCTCATGGTTTCAATTTTCGTTCAATTTTCGATGCAGTTATATAACGATGCAGTTTGCAAATTTGATGCTTAAATGACTCTCTCAATCAGAGAATATTCACTCAAATTCCACGAAACACACGCCATATACCAAAGTAAAGCATATTGTCTCGAGCAAGCACACTTTGTTGTACTGATGGGACCATTATCGGAAAATTCAGTAAAATTTAGATAAACCTCTCTCCGGTCCCATCAAACCGCAGCATCATAACTCCTGCTCTGCAAACAAAAAACAAATTGCAGTTGCGGCAGGAGAACGTAGTCGTTTTGATCTCAATCGAGTTTGCGGAAGATGATTCTTTATAATGAAACGAAGTCCTCATGTGAATACACACGTTTTATTCACATGCGACTACTACCGTGTGGTAGGTACCGCGTTCCCATGTTGTCTGGCTTCGAAATTCCAAATATTCGACTTCACTCGTATTAATACTTTTCTAATGAGATCGTTTGCACATGCAAAGTTTATTGTGGCTGCTACTCTATTCGTTGTTGTCGTCGTTCTCACTCGAATTTTGTTTTTCACAGTGCAAATTACTATAATTGTTGTCGAGATTGGATTCATGAACGTTTGTAATTGGGCGCAAAACTTTTCCATTTCGATTCTCTATCCGTTTCGCTCTCTCTCTCTCTCTCTCTCTCTCTCTCTCTCTCGCTCTCTCTCTATCTTTACCTCCTTCTGTGTCTGGGTTTCGCCACTCTTGAATTTGTTGCGGATATGTGGGATCTCATATATGAATCGATGCCTGCCATATTTACCATGACGACTTTACAAGGAGATGGAAATAACTTCACAGAAACAATAGCACGAAACACACACTCACACATAGAGAGAGAGAGAGGAGGGGGGAGGAAAAAAAACGGTACGCAAATTAATTTCAGCCAAATAATGCATGCAGCCGGAAACAAGACAAGCTTAGAGAAAAAGAACAAATGGCCGATGGACTCTAAATATGTATTCCCATGCAATTCAAATACAGGGAGAGAAAAAACCAGGCGAAATTTGTAGGAAGGATACCATATGAATTTCGTATCAACTCGGCTCGCATAACAAATAAAATTCCACTAAGTTTTACATACAAACTGAATAAACTGTTCCATCTGTTCCATTTCTTTTCGGCTCGTATCGGTGAGTTTTGTTGTGGTTGCTGCTATTGTGAGCTATGCATATTGTGCATGTCGATTAACACACTCGATCGATCTATCAAAACTCTTCGAGCTATGTTCCAAATGAATTTGTTTGAATGAATATGTTCTTTTATCTTTTATACTCAAGAAAATTGATTTTGAAATGAATTTGTTCCGCAATTTTCCTTACAAAAATTAGATTTTACCCCCTCAATTTTATGGAAAACATTTGAAATTACCCCCCTACATTTTGATTGAATTTTGAAAATTTACCCCCCCCCCCCCTCGGCGCGCGGTCGTCAGAAGCTATGACATCCGATCTAATAATGAAAAACAATTATGGCTTTCAAATACATTTTTAATATTGTCCCTGTTCATTTACGTTTCATTGCAATTTTTATCATTTGTTTGGATGCGAAAACCCGAAAAAATATGTTGAGCTTGCGTTTTTTTCTTTTCGAAATTCAACAATTTTTAATTTATATTCATATGTGCTAGCTCACTAAATAATTAAAAAAAAAGTGTATTCGATTACATTTTATTGATGAATTATTATTGGTAACATGTAAAGAGCTTAAATTGTATCGTGGAACATGGGTTATAGTTGAATTCCCATTCAATTTGAACCAAACAAAATTGGGCCGTATCAACTTATATACGTTGGCATATGTGCCACCATAATTGAATCAGGTAGAATTTCCGAAAATGCCACATGTGAAAAATATTACATCTGCAAAATGAAAGTGTGCACACAAAAACTATTGTGACTGTCGCAAAGTCATGAAATTTTTTTTAGACAAAACCACTATCGCATAATTCTGTCGGTTGAGTCCTTTCGATTTGCTATGAATGAGATTCGGTACACCGTCTCTGTTTCTCTTTCTGTGCTATTTTTTTTCACTCTGTTTCTTTCTGTCTCTCTCTCTCTCTCCCTTGCTTTCTCACCCTACCTTAACTTGAAGGTACGATACGATAGAAAGGTAACCAAGACCTAAGTATCAACTAAATTTCTCAGCGTCATATTTCAGTCCGCGTCGAAATCACTTTGCCATTTGAAACTGCATTGCTAACAGCATATAATATGAAAATGGATTCAATTTCGGTGTGGTTCGTTTCAGTTTTTGGTTAGAGCATTGGGCATGTTGCAATGGCGACAATGTGCAAGAGAGATGGGTGCAAATGCGAACGAGAAAATGCACATATATGTATGTGTGGTAGCGATATGTAAAATTCATGATGTACATAAATATTTGGGGATAAAATCTTTAATAGCATTTCAAAGTTGGCTTTTTTTGTCGTTCGTTTGTTCACTCGTTCGCTCCCTTTCTCCCGTTCTTCTCGATGGCAAAACAATTTTTAAACCAGCCGTCGACATTTTATGGAGAAAGTTTCGCCCGTTAAACTGGACAGATTTCACACTTTAATTGCAAATGAGTTTAGATAAAGAAAGAAAAATGGTTCGAAAATCTAAATCAGTAGCGCATAATGACGAAAAAAAAAATCGAATTGCAATAGTGAGTCATAGCGATAGTGTGATAGCTATTGCGTCGGTGGTGGTATTTGTGTGCAGAAAGTTTCATAAAAATGTAAAGTTCCACTGTGTCAAATTTCCCTACAATGATTTACTTTGTTTGCTGCTATTGCTTGGACCGCACATTCCGATAGTTTATGCAACACGCATCTCTCCATTTGACCATGAGTTGGACGAATGCTATATTTTTCACTCTGCATTTCACTTCGTTTCGTTCGGTTGTTCGTCGTGACACAAACACACACACATTCACTGACCCACGTATCATGTAGTCGAAAACGAAAAGGGTCAAACTACAAGTAAAACTGTCATGTTGATCTTTTTTATTATGAATTTTTAGAACGAATTCATTGGTGGCAAGAGTTCGAAAGCCGCATTTATTTTCTGTTGTTCTTTCTAATTTGATCAATTTATTGTTTGTGATTTGTTTGTTTTCTCGATATTTTTTGTTTCGCTCTCCGTCTCTTTAGGTCTCTGTTCTCTAGCAAATGTCTGCGTGCGCTGGGGTTAATTTCATGTGTCACACTTTAGTAAATTTGATCGCGTGTCTCGAAAGTTTTCGATGGTTGTTGTTCTTATTAGTGCTTTTGCGCTGTACTTTAGTTTGCCAATTTGAATTTGTGTAAGTTTTCGTTTTGGTTTGCGTTGTTCACGTTGCTCAGTGCATTGAGTGTGTTCGTTTGTATGGGTGTGTGTGTGTGTTGGCATTGGCGTAAGCGAAAAACGTGTCATCGATTATTGTCGCCCAAAGTTTTAAAATAAATATTGCTGTAATGGTGCAGCAGGCGCTAAGCTCATTCGCAATTATTTATTCTTCCAAAAGCTTGAAGCTGTTTCGACTGGCATGTGCCTAAAAACCAAGTTTTGACAAACAAATTATAATTTTTCGTCAATTGTACGTCAACAAGTAACACTTGATAGAAGCGATTTTAGGCCAAGATAAATGCCACACTTTTCAAAAGTGATAATATGTGCGAAGAGAACACATACCCACAGCAGCAGCAGCAGTAACGTTTCCTTAACCTTCAACCCGTACATTCTTTTTTGCGACATTATTCGTACATCTGGGCACTGGGTGCCCACAATGCTTTTTAAATAGGAATATCAGTTTTTCCTTCATTTTTTTCTTTAAAAAGCGTGTATTTCGGTGTTTATTGATCAAAAAAGTATAAATAGTATTTTGAATTGTGATAAAAGTCCTGGAAAATTGAAAAATGATAGACAACCAAATGATTTTTGGAATTTTTTCAATAAAGTAAAGATGAAAATCTTGATCTCTTCACAAAAATGCAGGTAAGAACATACACATGCATATTCCAATATGACCGACTTTGACGCCAAAAATTGAGGTTTTGAATGGCTGGTCGGATCAAAAAGTTACGTATACCGCTGAAAAGGTCTTGAAAAGTACATGTCGTTTTTGGTATAAAACATCATAATCGGCCGGCATTTGACCAAGATTTGGCCATTTGAATTTTTCGGCCAAAAGTGATAATATGGCCATATCTCGTCCAAATGGTTATCGATTTTGATTTTTTATATCAAAAATGACATGTTCTTTTCGGGGTCTTTCCAACGATATACATTTACTAGTTCCCGAAACAATTTTTATACACCTTTCATGGGAAAATGTATATGGGCATCCAGTGCCCAGATGTACGGATTCTGTATAGTGGAACTTTTTTGCACATACGTGAAAAATTAATGAGTATGTGTGCGTGTGTATGTTACATATGTGTAGTTAAGTGTACAACAAATTGATCGATAGTATTCTTATTCATATACGACAAAAAATAATAAAGATATAAGCATTGAAAGTTGGCTTTGGGCACACAGTGCCCAATGTACGGGTTGAAGGTTAAAACGATTGAAAGGAAAATAATTGACGACAGCTTTTTACCCATGGCTGCACGTCAATGCAAATTGGTAGATACAAATTTGAAAAATGTTGTGTGATGAGCGGCAAGTTACCGCATGCACAAAATCCCTCAGAGATACAAAAAGTAGGGAAAAAAAGGTGAAGAATTGCATGAAGCAAAAACAAATCAACGACGACCATCAATATACGCAAGCACAAACAAACACACACGTTTTCATTATACCATGTGCAATTCATTTGGAAATTCCGGACCCCCAGCACAGTTACCATTGTTATGTGAGTGTAGCGTTCGATACGTAAAACGTGCACACGCAAAGTGTATGAATTTTAAAAGTAAAAAGTTTCGTGCATGGAAAGCAAAACTTCACGCAAAAAGTCATAAATATGGAATAATGTATTTGCCACGTAACTTATTCGATCGATGGTACGGTTTTTGGGTTCACGTGAATTTAGTTGTTAAGTCAGTAAATCGTGACCAAACACCGACCGTTTTCAGTTGCTTGTTTTTGTTGTTCTCCTTTAACGACAACGGATGGCACAAGCACATTCACATATACACAGAACCTTCGGAGCTAACCGAAAAAAAAAATCGCCAGGCATACACACATGAATTTCCACCATTCGTGCTAATAAAAGCCCAATTCCGCTGTGTTGCAATGCATGTTGTTGTTGTTGTTGTTTCCTTTTTCGGCAAGAGCCCATTTCTATTGTTCATCGTTTCTACATTTTTTTTTTCATTCCATTGTTCCATTCCGTTTCGTGAAAAATAGTGCATCGAATATACATAGCACAAAACACACAAAAATACGATCAATCCTTAGAGAGATAGCTGCGATTGTATTGTTGTTTTTCCTCTTTACGTTCAGCAAAATACCAAACCATACAAATCTCTCACGCAAAAAGAGACACATTGGGCGAAACGAATTAAAAAAGAAACAAACCAACAACAGAAGCATCAATTTTAGTGTCGAATGGCTACAGATTGAATCATCTGTGTCAGATAAGTCAGACCCTTGTTACAAATGAATTGAATGGCATTTCCACTCTTTGAATAAATGTTTGTGGCATTTCGCTTTTCTAATGGCAAAAATAATCGAAAATATGTATGTATTTAAATGAAGTGATTTCAATGGAAAACTTTCACCCTTTCCACGGCCCTCAAATGTATAAACGATAGCCAAAAGCTTCGAATATCCCGCAGCATTGTTAAAGTGTCGGTTCCTGAGAACAATTGGTTGTATCATTTGCAAAACGGTGCATCGGTCGATTGCCGTTTTTCAGTGCTCAATCTTTGTCGAAACGTATCCACCACTCCTGACCTTTTTGTAATTATACGTATCTACGTTTCGTTCGATTCGCACGCGGAGACGTTTTAATTCGACGACAACGACGCAAACTTTTTGCCAGATTGAATGTTGGAAATGGGACGGAATCGTAGGTTTTCAAAAGTAAATTTGATTCGCGAAATGTATCCGAAAACGAAATTTTATAAAGTTTATCCGGTTCGATATTATTTTTTGTTTCTTTCTTCTGCTTCATCGTCATTTCATTTGGCTTTCTTATCGTTTCTATCGTGTTCGTTGTCGATTTTGTTGCTATCGTGTGTATGTGATTCAAAGTGAGCAAAGAGAGAAGGAGAGGGCAAAGTGCCCAGTTTTTTTTAGCTCTGGCCCGGATCGCCGCTTATGCAATGCACCCGTGTACCCACAAACGTCGAAATCGAATTTTTCCGAAGTCTTCAAACCACACTTTTTACGTATAACGATTTTCATTGAAGTTTCTGGTTTTATATTCAAACGTAAGAAATGTAATTACATTACTTCATATTAAATAACGTTGCAGAACGGAAAACTTAACCGAATTTCATTCAATTTTCTGTGTTTTTACTTTTGGTTGCCAACGCGTCGGATGTACGTGTATTTAACGAATGCTCTGCTATAAATATAGAAGAGAAGATGAGGTGCGCGTGCGGTGCGGTACTGGTGGAAATGGCTTTTGAGCATTTTGCACATAGCAATACGAAGCCGGCTAAAGTAATAATAAAAATTGAAAGGAAAGGCAACAACAACAGCAACGGCAACAAAAAATACAACCAACTTAAACAAGTGAAATCGATGTAGTTCTTTATGTCATTTCATTTCATTTTATCTATGTGTGTGTGTGTGTGACTGTGGATGCTGTTGTTGCCCATTCTGTTTGGCGCATCACTTCGAATAAAGATAGCGTCTAAATCGCGTACACACATTCCCATAAACATACATTTTGGTTTGCTTTTGCCCATCTTTTATAACTTGGCAAAAACATAAGAGTGCTTAAAACGCAATTTTTCTTCGTCGCATCAAATCGCAAAAGGAAATTGATGAAATAAGATGAAATTCTTTGTCTAAAAGTATAAGTTTTCCATTATTCGCTTCAATATTGTGCGCTCACTTGTTTGTCTCTTGTTCGCTTCTATGATTTCCCTCTCACGTTCCCTCATTCTCTTTATCTCTCTATCTCGATCTCGATTCTTTATCGTATTCTATATCCGCTTTCTGTTTTGATGTGTTTATGTAGCACTTGTGTTGAACTGCAACATTCCACAGTGCAATGGTGGATATCATCTTTTGGACGGTGCTTTTTTACCCCTCTCTTTCATCCTCATCCACTCGTTCGCTCTCTATCTTCATTTTCATTCTTGCGCCCTCCATTCGAACGTTGCACACAATCTATTTTCATCTGACGTTTGAAAGTGAGTTAGTGTAGGACGACAGCGAATCATCTTTCGTTGTTTATTAAATAAAATCCATTAGAGCAGAAACAAAACGACCGAAAGAAAAACATGCCACAGAAGTGGCCGTGGCAAATACATGAACCGACAGTACAAGCAAAATAAAAAATTGAGAAGTAGAATAAAACTTTTTCATTGTGAAACTAGAAACAGAAGCAAAGAAGACGAGGATTCATTCTGTTGTTTCCGAGTGAAAATATAAAAAAAAAGATCGGTCAAGTTCAGTTGGAATGAGCGCGCAATGTTTCTCTGCGTCACTGCTTTTCCACGCTGTATTTCATTGTTTTGATACTAGCAATTATATACACAACGTTGGCGCATTTCCATTGAATTTATCTCTACATGTACATATATATTCAGAGTGTTTGCTTGGTTGGTGCAAAGCTCAAAACATTTTTCTTCCGATTCTCTGTGGCAAATTGAAGGAAAAAAAGACAAATCAAGCAAGCAAAAGCGGATATAAAAAACACATATTTGACATTATGCACACTCTTTTCCATTTCTATCATTTGATACAAACTGATACATTCTGACAAATGTCTAGAAAAACGGAACACCGAACTGAAGACGACGAGGATGACGACGATGACGACGACGAAGACGACGACGAAGAAAAAGAAGAACGAGAACGGAAGAAAAAAAACAGCGAAGCCTGCAACCCTCTGACAACCGTGCGGAAAAAAATCATTTTGTGAATTCACAGCGACGGAACCGTATTTTCGCATATAAATAATGAAGACGATAAAGTTTTTTTTTCTTCCCTCCATTCATTCATTCCGTCGTTTTCTCTCGCCTTTTCATATACATGCAAAGACAATTTTTCGTAGAGGGAAAACGTCTCTTCATCCGTGAAATAAGACGATGCAAAGAAAGATTACTTACGAGTATATTCAATGAGTGTTTGGCTAGTGCACATAACACATCACTTATTTCGTTTTCAGTTTGAGAGCCGTCTTACGCCACGCTCTATTGTTTTGGTGGTCAGGATTGCCCCGACTCTTTTTTTTTATCTTTCGACATATTACACAGTTTGCAAAGCGAATGAAAACGATATTCCAACCAGCAATGTTGCTGTGAAAAGAAGCTGTATGTATGTGTGTGTGTGTGTGTGTGTGTGTGTGTATGTGTCTGTTTGCTGGTTACTTGCAACACGCTATTTTTTGCCAAAGAAGAAATAATGCGGTGACTTGAGAATTATTATGATATTTATGTGGTGGCTGTTGTGCTACGGAGGGTGTGATAATAGCTGTGTTTAGTCTTTATTGATTTTATGAACAATTTTTGCCAAAGTGTGAGTGCAAATGAGTGCGGTTCGCCGCCGGAAACTGTGTGTCTATGTCTGCGTCTGCGTCTGTTTCTATTTTCGTTAAAATATTCGATTGCTGTTGCTGCTGCTGCTTCTATTGCTGGTGGGTTTTTTTCCCTTGTTGTGCTATACTGTGTGTTGTTGTGTATGCGATTTATGCTTCTTAAAATCCACGGTTCCGTTCATGTGGACCACTGCTTTGAACAATGGCTGGTAATTTTGATGATTAAATGCTTTTGCAGGGCAAACATCTTTCGAATTCGGTATTAATTTATGGATCCACATTTGGAATAGGTCGAACTGGCAAATATCTTGTCCCACATAAAGTAATAGCGTAAACAAAGTTTTGCGTACGAAAGAAATCGTCTGCTGCAGAGCAAACGAGAGAGAGATAGAGAGCAAAGGGAGTGAACAATGAACATTGAACAGCTTAGTCGGCGCACTTAAGCCAATCATTCGGTATGAACAAAGAGCACACAGAATTTTAATGCCTCACACACCACACACTGACTTGACCTGCTGCCGAACGAAATATTTCGAACATTTCTTTGCCCATATCCTCTCACCGGTTCAACAGTCCCTGTGCCACGCCAACAAACTCTATTTGCCCGATCAATTACGAATATATATATATATATATATATATATGGTCGGTCTATTATTATGTGTGTGTTTTCCTAATGATCGTCATTACTTAAATTTAATAGACCGGTCAATGCATTGTAGATGGATTTCAATCGAATTGACTTCGAACAATATAATGAGAAATACCAAATACGCCTCTACTGAATCGGAGAGAAGAACAAGAACAACCAAAACTCATTACGCAGCAATGGAATAATCAATATTCGGTCGCATTGCGCATCAAACAAACAAACAAAAGATAGCTTTCATTTGTTTGTGCCATGTTGAATATTCACTTTATTGAAAGTCGCGATCGGAATTTTGAATTAAAGCATGCGGCAATTTTATGATGAGTTATTTTTCTCTCCCTTTCCCTCTCTCGGTTGTTGCTGCTGCTGCTGCTATTTCTGTCATCTGTTCAACGTTCACCGTATATTTAGTACCTAGTTTTGTGTAAAAAGTGGCACTTTCTACAACATAAATCAAATTTTGTTAAGTTGAATCTGACAGCGAGAAAAAAAAGTCATGAAAATGCAGATCAAAATGTTCGCGTAGCTTTGCAGCCAAACGATTCAAGAAGACCAAAAAATCTGTCTAATGCCAAAAACTCACTGAATTTCGTACAATGACTTTTCATTTGAAGTGCTGTGTACGTTAGCTTTTTTCGTTCTTCTCTCCACTTCGTAAATCCGCTCGCGTATGAATGTAACTAAAACATTTTTTTTTCGCCCAGTTCGTCATGCAATTTGTCAGTTGTTTTTAATATTTTGTCATAAAACGAACGCGACATTTTTTTCCACATTCAACACGATATATTCAATATAGGGAATTTCGCGAACATTTTTTTTTATTATGCGAAAATAAATATCGTCAGCGATAAAGAGAACGCACATCGTTTATTCTCTTTGTCTAACATTTGCCATATATCGCATTAAAAAAAACGTACAAGCACATACAAAATATACGTTATTATTAACTTTATTACCTACCCAGAGCATCACTTAAAAAAAGAAAGTGAACCAGAGAGTGGGAGAAAGCGAGAGGAACGATGAAAAAAGAAATAATAAAGTGCGTTCGTTGTGTGTGTGTGTATAAAATATAACAAGCACTGAAGAAAATTATTATGTCACATCATAGAACAATTCTTGTCTACCATAAAAACCATTTTGAATAAACAGCGAAAATCCGTTTATGACGACGTTGACGCCGACGACGATGACAACGCATCGCCATTGTTGTGAGAATGCAAAATTCAAATTGGGCGCGCAACAATTCGCTTATGCGATCTCACGGTCATAAGACGAACAGAGTGATTGCGAAATGCCTTTCGTTTTCATAACATTTTCACGGTCCTAATATTTACCATCAAATCATCTGCATTATATAAATCATTCAGATACTCTTCACTGAAAAAAGGTGAGCAGCAAACGGAATGGAAACACGCACATTCCATCTGTTTCTCGGTTCAGGCCTCATAACCCCCGAAAAAAAAGCATATTTATGGCACAGAAATTCTAGGATGAAGAGTACAGACACACACACACACACACTCGACAACAACTGAAAAATCAAGCTCAAAAATATTTTGTATGCACAATAACACTGTTGCGTTCAGTGTGTGTATGTGTGGTGGTCTCATCCCCGTGTCCAACATCCAACGCTTCCTCGCATATGTGAACATGAAAATGTGTTGAAAACGAAATGCGAGTGAGAGATGAATGAAATTATTTACCTGTGCATCAGTTGACAGCGTGATTTTTTCACCGGTGCGCCAAACAATCTATTTTTTTCTCATTTCAGTTCACTCTCCTTTTTTCGATGATGGTTGTTCTTGTTGTTGTTGTCGCTTCCATTCAACAATTGTGCATTTATTTTATTCCATTTGATTTTTTGCGCGCTATTTCATTTGGATGTTGGCATTTTTCTTTTTGCACACAAATATACAAACACATTCACCTACACCCAGTCGAGCGCACATTTTTTCGGTATTTTATTACCCATTCACGGTAATATTGAAATCAAGCTAAAATATTTTGTGTAGACCATTTTTTTCATTTCTCACTCTTTCTCTCATTCGCGCTGACACTCGAGCACGCAAAAAATAGTACAAATCGCAAATAGAATTGAATGAAATCGACTGAAAGAAAGCCACATTTATCATAAGAAAATGAATCTTTTAGCACCTGAAAAAGGGATAAATTCATTGCACAGCTTTGGCACGAAAATACATTGGCTTTATTTCAATTTAAAAATAACAAGCAGCCTTCTTGACTAATTGATTGACCAAAAAGAATGACATTTGCACGTGGTTCTATCATTTTTTTTTCTGCATCATTGCCGTTCTACAAAATCGTCCCCTTAAATCCTCATTTTCTTGACACATGAAAAGTGAATTCATTCAACGTACGCATTAGTCAGATGAACACCGAATGCCAAGGTGGGTGTGATAGCAATATAAATAAAAAAAACCACAAAATGTTGGTCCAATATGAATTCATGTGTAAATTGATGGTGCATACCTGTGCTACCGGCTGATACATTCTAATACATTCACCCACATGGATTTTCGCCCGACATCATGTCGAGCCGCACTTTGCGAGCAATATTTTGTTTTTGTGTGCTCTCTCGTGATGCTTATAACTCGCACCTCATTTGCTTTTTATTTAACAGACGAAATGGAATACAACAAGAAAAAGAGAGATCGAGATAGAGAGGGAGAGAAAAGAAGAAAAAAAAGAAGCAGGTAACGCCAAAAGTACAATCGTGAAAAATTTATTTAGTAAAAAAGATGACATATATACGAAATATTATGCACGCATATAATTCGGTTTTCGTATGGAAGTATGTAATGTAAATGGCTAAAAGTAGAAGAAGTGTATATACATTATATGTGAGTTTTCATAAAAATTGCGTTGAATGATATATTACTGGGCGAATGTGTTGAATGTACTGTGATTATTACATTAGATGCCAGAAGAAACCGCATTGTTCATGGATCAACAATGGTAACGTGGCAAATGTACAACGCGGCACACATATACAGTGAAATGTTTCTTGCTGTTTTCTCGTCGTCGTCGTCGCAATTTTCTTTTTCTTCGTTTTCTGTTTTCATTTCTAAATGTCTATTGCATGGTGGCGGTCGTTGGTGCACGCGCACACATAAAGATAAATGGCAATAGATGCTCATCTTGTGTAAGAGTGTGCAGGCAGGCAGGGTCGGGGTGTGTGTGCCTTGGTTTTGACTGAAGGAAACATGAAAATCCACTGACAAACGGCAAGGCATACAGTCAAATATACATATATTCCAGTCGATTTACACGGAAACGCAGAGAGAGATAGAGCGCGAAAAAGGAAAGCAAACATGTTGCGAACGCGTAACATAAAGTGGAATGATGATTGTAAATATATTTTTGCCATGCAGATGTAGTCACAGTTGTGTGCAAATGCTGTGTGTATTTGTATCGGGGCCGAAAAAAGAAGGAGAAATAAGCGAGAGAAAGAGAAACATTTCACGGTGCAATAATGTAAATATGAAAATGCTATAACATCTAACGGCTGATATAATAAACACGTGATTATATATTTATCTCCTCTCAGTCTATATTTTTTTCCTCTCTACTTTTTGGTTTGTGTGTACGGTTCCTTCTTTGCATACATTTATTATTGTGATATATACACTTACACAGACACAGAGAGGAAGACAGACACACGTAGCCAGCCGTATCGCAAAACGGTAATGTGGCACAAAAAAAAATAGGAAGCGAAAACATGAAAAAGTTGAAATAAAAATGAAAGCGACGAAAATCAAATAAAAAAATGAACACCCCGTGCACGGCACACACACACTCACACCGAACGCATTGTTGAATGTTAAATTGTGTGGGCATAACCAAGCAAACATATCTACGCATATATACATATAATAATTTTATTTTGTCAGTTCCGCTCAATCACCTTCCTTTTTTTGTGTGCAAGGAACGCATCCTTCGTAAACCGTTTCTAGATCCCGTCGCTATATTTTGGCCCTTCAACAAATTATGATCGATTTTTGGTTTCAGTGTGCATTAATTTTCAAATTGAGTGCTCAAACCCTCACCGCATCTTAGTCGAAATAAACTATTTCCTCTCTCGAAGGAACCGAAAAATAAAACCATTGAAAAACAGAAGAGGAGGAAGAACAAGTGGACACCTCAAAACACACACACATATCGTGAAGGGTTACGTTCAACACTTCAACTCAAAAGAGGGTCAATAGCGCGATGTTCGAGTTTGATTTCCGAGCCTTTGTCAAGTGAAGAAAAAAAACGCTGGAATATGCTACATATTCATGTGAGCGCAAGTGTGCAATGGATATGCAAATGAACTGTAATCTTACGCAATCACTGAAATATTTATTGTGCTGCCATTTGTTCGTCTGGATATGTTTGCATTCGATCCGAGCCAAGCCGGTAGCGTTTATGTGCGTTTATATGTAATGTAACAGTACTGAGCATCATTGATGAATATGGAAGAAAATCCTTTTCGGATGCTACAAACCCGCCGATTGTTACTGAATTTGTAATCCAGACACATCAGAACCACACCAGTAACAATCAAACGATCGCGTTGATTTTCATAGGCACTAAAAATTGCGTCTATGTCTGTGAGAACGCAATGAGGTGCGGGGGGGAAACAGAGCGAGAATGGGGAAAAAGGCAAAGCAAAATTCTTGTAATATGTGTTTGGTGCTTCAATTTTTTTTCTTGTTCTCCTCGTTGTTGCGTTCATGTAAATAGCAGCCAAGGACGAAAAGGCCATTTTCAACTTCCATCAAATACCGATGACTTATATGTGAGCCACTTCGCATGCTATTTTGTGCCTATGTCGACACATTTGTCTGTCGCATTCCGAATTCCGATCAAGATGCTGCATGAAAAACTGTATCTAGATAACTTTTGTGCTCTGCAATAAAAACATCCAACATTAATAACATATGATGGCGCATATCGAATTGAAGTTGGAATACACTCGACGTGTGTTCGCACTCATTCGCTGGCACTCATTGTTGCCCATCAACGCTTTCGACTCTCTTGCATATTTACGCTCGAAACTCACTTTTATGATTTCGCGCCCGCTTCCGTTCTCTCATTTTCTCTCTTTTTCCCACGGATACATGTCTTTCTGGAACAATACAACCCATGAGCATTGGCATCATAGTGTGCCTTTCGACATCAAGGTTCTTCCTGAATTTTGCCAGCCGCTCGCGCTTATTTGTGATTTCATTTATGTCAAAGAGAAATGTCGATGTTCAAATTGCTGCTGATGGCAAACACAAACTATGTTTGCATGTCAAATGGAAATGAGTATGATTTTTTGTGCCTCTCCTCATTTTCGCTAATATATGAGAGAGAAAGAAAAAACAAGATACACATACCTCTCGACAATATGGCCACGTTAATAATACATGAAATATGATTGTTGTGCGTAGCGCGCAGGCATAGATGTTTCAGGTATAATAAGACATACACAAATAAACGAACACTCGATACACACTCTTTCCGCGAGGGTTGTGCCTGTCGTCTACCTGTTTACGCTTTTATCGAGAGGATGCGAACGATAATAACTCGCCGTCATTCTCATGCTCTCTGTCTCTCCATCCATTTGCGACAACGTTGCCGTCGCTTTCGTTTTTGCTTGTGCAGCGCAAATCAATCTTTTACTCCGAACTGATTATGTGTGTAAATATTTGTAAACGATAAAATCAAAAATCAATTTCATTCCATTTCATTCCATTCTTAATATGTAAAGAACAAGCGTACATTAACAGAGCCATCATCATGGCATACATTAAGCATGAGGCTCTATGGAATCGGTAACATCAATAATATATATCTACCATCATTCCGCACATTCAACAAGGAGTGTGTTTATTCCACGCATTCTAACTTCAGAGAGCAAGAGCTTTTTTTTGTACATACTCATCTACAGTATTCGGAGCATATGTGTTTACCGACAGTACTTATAATTGAGTAAACATGAGCATACCTTAGTATTACATATGTATGTCCTGAATATCGCATTAAATCGAAAATAAAAAACGACAACAACGACCAAGGATGCAATGAAAAACGTATAGCATACACACTCACACGAGTGTAATGGTCGAACGGCGTTCTTGTTTTTTTTTCAATATTCCACCAAAAAAGGATCAATAATAAAAGAACAGCACTGTATGACACACCGAAGCTCTGCTATAATAGCACAATATAAATTACCAGTTCGAACCCGAACCCGAACCATTTGGCATTGCGTAAAATCATCAAGCATAAATGATTTCTCCCCGCGCACACGCTCACTTTGTTCGACAGGGCCGTTTATGCTAGTCAAACTGACTTCACTGCATGAGTAATCGAAACACAAAGACATCAAACTGCTGCCATTTTTTTTCACTTGTTTCGTATTAATTGCCGCTTCATGCGACATTGATTGATAACAATATCGTATCAAATCATGGAAAATTCATGGAATTTCTGCTATAAGGTTCACTTTTTTCACGTCATTTGCTTCTCTCACTGTTCTCAACAATGTTTTCATAATGGCAATGCATGTATCAAGTACATACACACGTGTGAGTGCGAGCGAGCGTGAGCGTGCGCGCATGCCAATATGTGATGAAAAGATCAGCACAGTGACTAGGCCCGATTGTTGAAAATAGTCTCTGATATAGATTTGTCGATTTTTGCGTATGGCTTATTTGCTGAGCTCCTATACACTCTGCTCTCACTCGCTGACGCTCTCTCTCTCTCTCTCTCTCTCTCTCTCTCTCTCTCTCTCTCTGATTCTGGTTGTCTTGTGCTCGCGCAATCATATTCAAAGCATGTTGTAAAAGTCACTTGATTGACATGGCTCGAGAGTACTAAGCGAATGCTTTTTCGATAATCATCTGGCCGATTTCAGAGGCGACGCCGACATCAATGGCAAAGACCATCCTCATTGCAAACCCATTGAATACCAAACGCATTTATAGAGCCATTAATACGTACGCATTGCACACACACACACTCATACACACTTGGGCACACAGAACAACTGTTAACGCTCCACTAGCTGCAAGGCAAAATATTTTTTTTATTTCTCTGCTTCTTCACTATTTCGGAATTTCAATTTGTTGGATGTTCGAAAGAAAATCAACTGGAAAATTGAATTTTAACGGTGCATGAACTGGTAGAAGACGAACATAAAGGAGCATAAAGAAATGTCTAACGACTCAAATTATGTGCAACATGATTTCACATTCTGTCTCCTTTTTTCTCTTTCTTTCTCCCATTCTCGGTAGCCTTTACTCTGCCTCGTGTCTCTCTCTCTCTTTTTCTCCTCCTTTCTCTGTTTCGCAATCAACACAAAATGAAATATTTTGACATTTTGCAAATCAACCATTTCACAAAAACATTTTCTGGATGATTCGACGCTTTTCCGCAACTGGTTCTACATTTTTTTCTCTCTCTCACTCCCCGTTCGGTTAATCGTTTTATAATTTCGTGTCGAAGATTCGGTGTAGTATGGTGTTGCTGTAAATTTCATTAAAGCCCCCGGAATAAAAAGGATAAAACCATTATTTGACCTGTTCAGTGTGGCTTTGATTGAATGGCAAATTCGACAAACACAACGATGCACCAACGATCTAAATCATACTATGGTTGACGATGGATAGAGAAAATGGAAAAAAAATGCACTAAACTGAAAAAGGTGTAGCGTTTTCGAAAGATATTACCATAAATTAAATTACATATATTCGCACAGAGAGCATTTAACTTTCCAATCTGTCCCAAATATGATTGTGTGCATGGCAATGTAAAATCCTAAAATCCCAACCCAAATAAATCACGAATTAATTAAACAACGTCACAAACATGAGATTTGATGTGCCTATCGCAGCGGTCCGTGGATAACTCATCGAATATGGCTGGCCGAGAAGTAAAAAAATAAATAATAATTTAGAGTTTGTATTTGAACAAATATAGAGAAGCAAACAATCCACTTTGCATACGGAAAGGATTCAGTTCATCGATACAGTGTCATGACAGAAATCAATGCAAATCAGATGAATGTGACACATGAGTCGCACACACATGAACAAATATACGATCACAATGGGCAAATCGGATCAATTCAGAAAAGAGATTGAGAGAGCGAACCTTTTTTTTACTATCACCACTGCCGTTGCTCTGTATAGCTGCTAACAAGCAATGTTTTTCATATTAGCATTAAACAACTAAGCGTATTATGGTCGTAAATAATGCGACAGGACTTATAAATACCATGACCGGTGTATTTTGTTTTCAACACAATTCCAGCGTTGAAAACGTAAAGGGACAAATGAAAAAATGCCAACACAAAATTCGTTACGTAACGTGTTTTTTCTCTCGCTGCTGCTGTTGTTGTTGAGCCGAAAATTATGATCGATGCGACATAACGACATGGAGACATGAGGAGTGAGCACGAGTCCCTACGAAATTATTCAAATCAATATCTTATGCCGTTCTTGATATTTGCCCTACGACGATGACGTTGTAATGGCAATACAATGTTACCGATTGAGGCGGACATATACATTATACAGCAGACACATGAAAAAGCGTCAGAAAAACACACTCGCATTTCGCACTTTTGCAGCCGGTAAAATTCAAACTTTATTGAGTTTTAATAATAAGACAATAATTTTCTTTCTTCTCTCTGCTGCGTATGCAAAAAATATTGCAACTAATAAATAATAAATAATCGTCGTCACGTCAATTCAATCGATTGAGCGGCATTGTTTAAGCATTCAACATAAAATATGAGCGAATTTTTTTAATAGCAAATGCGAAAAAAAGGCAGTACGTTGAGCCATCAAAGTGGCAAAGTATATATTAGCCAGTGCACTGTACAGCAGCAAAAAAAACCCACTGAATAAAATCCTTGGAAAAAATAACCAATAATCATACACAGGAAATATCGTGCGAAAAGAGTGAGAAAGCGAAAGGGAAAAAAATGCGATTACGATAAATGTACGCACGCAAACGAATGAAATCAAAGAAATGGACTCAGTACAAGCAATCGCTATCATCGTACTCAAGTCACTTCGTATTGTCGTTGTTGTTGTTGTTGTTACGGTGTTATTTTTCAGTTGATATGTGTTCTTTCCCCTACTCCGTCTTCTTCTTCTTTTTCTTTTTATTGGTTTTCCTGAAATATGTTTCCGAGCAAACACTACATACATTCAGCCAAGAAGCAAAAGAAGAAAAATAAAACAACAACAAAATAACGCATCAATCTAAAATAATATTAATAGCCTGAACATGACGATGGTGTGAACAGAGAGACAAATAATCATAATAATGAATCGAATGCGTTGATGATAAAAAAAAAGCGAAATCAGAGCACACGCTCACGTATGCCAATGCTTTTGCAAAATGAAGATCTTTTATTACGCGCGTCCGACATGCAGACGCAACGACGTTAAATTCACCAAAATGCTCTACAAACAACTGCTAATATCTTGCCGTGCAATCGTGCTCGACACACATCGCATTAGAAGCAAATGGAAGCATCGAAGAAAAAAATCTTTACTGCAACGAAATTGTTATTGCTCTCAATTGATTCAATGAATTGGCCACATTTCAAATAGCGGCCACCAGTCGCTTGTCACTTACGATTTGATATCAATATTTTTACTGTTTATCTAAAATATACAGCACGGCGAATGGCTTGCGAAAGAGAGAGAGAGAGAGAGAGAGAGAGAGAGAGAGAGAGGCCACAGAAATGTGTTTAATATCGAAGAAGGAAGGGAAAAAACGTATTATGAACGACAAGAGAAGAATGAGAGGCAACAGAGATTGAAAATCAGACAACAAGAAAAACGATGTGTGGTTATTCACACCTTGTAGCTTATTTATTCATCGATTATTTTCGATTATACGTAGTTTATCAACTTCTGATGATCAGCATTCATAAAGGCTTAAGTGTGAGCTTGTTCTCATTTCGTTTTGCGAACCGACACAGCGGCGGTAAAAATGCACGCAAAAGCAAAAGGAAAAACAACCTGCGAACAAAATAATCGATGTGATGCGTTGCCAGAGCCCAAGAGATTCATATTGATGAATTAATGGCACAAGAAAAAACAGCACATGAAATGCGAACGAAGCGAAACGAAAAAAAAAGAGAAATTACAACGATACCACGAAGGCGATCAGCGAAAGACGAGCATCGAACACACATTGCACAGAGTGAATGAGAACCGCATCAGCCTTTCGCTTGAACAATATAACGCGGTTTGGTCGCAAGGCAAACATATTTGAAATGTACCTGCAGTCTATCGGCATATTTTCTTTTGGTTTCGATAGGATGATACGCGTACACACACACACATGCTCTTTCTCTCTCTCCTCCGATCGTGTGATGGGGCACGCATTTGCATGCATACTGAACAGAGTCATTTGTGCACCTTGTTTTTAATCAATTCACCCGGAGTCGTGTTCTTGTGCACATATAATGTGATCATAGCTGCCGGCGAAAATTAAATGGAAAATTTTCTTTGATTTTGCTTTAGTTTAAGATGAGCGAGTGGTTCGTGTGTAGCATGACTCGCAACGGATATTAAAATCCACCAACGACACTGCTAATGTGTTCGTGAACATTTCATCATGTATACACATATTTTTTTCCTGGTTCTTCGTGTTCTTCTTTTTTTCCGTTCATTTGTGTGCTGGTCGTTTTTCTTTAGCGCTTTTTCGGTTCGGGTATATACGTGTGTATCGTTTTTGTTGTTGTTTTTTTTTTGCTAATACGCAAATCGAATACAACGTCCCCGAGAAACGGTTATATGATCCCACCAAAGACAAACACAACGGCCGGATTCTTTGAATTGACTCCAAATGAAACCTTAGCTACACACATTTCTCTCTCTCTCTCTCTCTCTCTCTTTTGTCGGTAGGCGTATTCACACAAAATGTGTGAAAAAAAGCCATCAAATTCTCGGTTGTGAACTGAAACGCTTAAACATTCAAAATTATCGAATATCCTTTTTTCATGCCGTATATGACGCTGTATATAGGTGATGTGTTGCCACGGCAGCTGCCGACACCACATTTACCACGGTGATTGCTTCTATTATCATATTCGAACGAGCTTTAAATAAGAATAACAATAAAGAGAAAGTATGACGTTATTATAATTTGACTTCGTTCACTTCACGGAACTGCAAATGGAAATGGTTCAGCGAGCTACGTGTGTGTGTGTGTATCTGGTGTCGTCTTGATAGTTTCATCGAATAGTGTGTGCAAAATCTACATGGATGTCGGGTTTTTTTTTACATTCATTTCTCCAACATAAACGTGAATCAACTCCGACATTGCTACCTGTTTTAATGTTGACGTCAGCATTTCTTGGCACCAGGACCAGCCAGCAACCAAGACTGCATACCACATTCAATATCGTTTTGATGATTTGCTGCAATTTCTATAGATGCTCCAGATATACCATAACTACCATTTAAGTCGTAGCGTGAATTTTGTATTTCTCTCGCTAAAGCGCCACAGCTCGTTAGATCAGCCTTTGTGATCATGAAAATAGTAAACAATACAGCGGCACCTGGGGACTAAGTGCAACGTGTCATACTTACAACGTTTGAATTACACAGACGCACTTACACAGACGCATACTTTTTACAGCAAACTATGTGCATGATTCTCTATTTCTCCAACCAGTCGCCAGGTGATGCTTTATTGTTCTTGTTTGACGTTTTCTATCCATTTGTACAGACGATCAGAGAGGCTGGCGTTAGATGTGTGCGCCATTGTAGCTTTGAACTTGCTGAAAATGGTGTCTGAGCTAGTGCGAATGCGTTGATTATGATGAACAATGTTAATGATTGCGAATAGTCATGATGAAATTGCCGTAAATTATTGTGATGCATATGTTACCCCATTTTAGGACAATTTCTCAATTTAATCAAACATCAGTTTGGGCTGTCCGTTCGTTCCGTCTATTGTAAATCGGGTGCGCCTTTGTTTCGCCGCATAATTTTCTAGTGAGAGCTTTATTAACTGAGTTGCATCGTGCACATGCAGAGACAGCACCCAATGTTTTTTTCTTCCAACAATGAACAACTAGATCACTTACTTGTTGACGATGAAGTAGTATGTGTGTGTGTGTGTGTGTGTCTATGAGAGCGTGTATGTGTGTACAATATACACATAATCGTGCTGCACAAATTACGTGTTTACCGTGTGTATGCGCCAGCATCCAATCCAATTGTGTGTTGGGGCTGTGCTCGATTGCGGCAATAAAAATAGCGTCATTGCACGTACGTGCAGGCCGACATCGATTTCAAATCTTATCGCCGAGTGATACCCCTTTTGATATTTGTGTACAATAGTAACCAGGCACGATGGTGAAGAGGATGAGCATTGTGCAAGAATCGCACTCAACCAACGAACGAACGGATGAAACCCAATGCCGGTTATCTCACTCTCCACATGCAAATGCTGCTGAGTGAAAGAGATTGACTAGTTGGGTGGGTGAGTGAGAGAGCAAGAGCGAAATGGTGAAAATGTTGATTGCATCGAGTGGATTTTAGTTCTCCTCATCTTGTTAGATATTGTCGGCATGAATTCCATTCTTGAGTCCATTGTCTGCGTTTGCGTTTCAGTTTCGGTCCATTGAAAACATGATCGATTTTCAAGAAGATTACGAATTTTCGTGAGAACGTTACATGGAGAGAGCTAATTTATTCTGAAATCAATTTGTGTTCTGTTACGAGAGCAAAATGCTTGAGTTCGTTCTCGTCTATTGAGCGACAGAGAAAAGGCTTGCTGCGCCATTGCCGCTTGAGGAATATGAACACTTTTTGATATTCAGACAAGTTCGTTATCAGTGCTGTTCAGCGCATTTCAATTGAAAATTACATTTATGCCCCGCAATAGGCAAATGGCAACAACACGGTAGTTCCAGGAATCCTGTCAAACCATTTGAATATGACTAAACGATTTTAATGCAAAAACTGGCTGGCATTGCATGAAATATTCATAATCGCAGACGTTTTCATTTTGAATATTCGTAAAATCTTAAAATGGCTGAGCTAACAATTTCGTACATTATGCCCATCGACTTGTGGCTGCCATTGTTTATAAGCTGGCTGAACTGTGTGTGTTTTTTTGCGTATGCTTGTATCCCCTTAAATCCACTGAAATTGTTTGAATACATTTGATGTGCTTTTTGAAGAATTTATATTTCAATTTATGCAAAATGAACAAACGATACATCAACAAAGTAGTGTAAAAAGTGTGGAATGAGAGCATATGTGACGCATGTATGATGCTGCTGCTTCTACTGATGATGATGATGATGATGATGTTTGGTGCATGCAATTTTGCTTCGTACGTTCATCGATACACACAGAGAGAATGCGAGAGTCTGTGAGCAAACATCAGAATTCAACAATATTTCGATGAGATACATAGCATCAGGGTAAATTGTGAACGATATACGCATGGAATTGTAATAAAATTTGTTGGCAAAATTTTTGTGCCGAAATCCATTCGTAGCAAACCGAATCAACTGGCTCGCTCTCTGAGCTGACGGGCAAATGTGTGTATGCGCCCATCAGGCTTGATGAAAATACATTATTAATTGGAATATGCGTGCCATGGGTCAGGCCGCGCTAGCGTCCTATCTAAATACATTATAATGAATAAGTACAAACTAATACATATGCATTTCTACTATGAATACGTTTCATGCTATGTGTTTTAATTTCATTTAATTTTGGAAATTGGAAAAAAAATATTTCTCGACAAAATATATTTTAAAACATCATTGCAATAAAAAAAACTTCCAAGTAAAAATGAATATATTGATATTGAGTACGAAAATTCGGTGAAATCGGTGAAATACTTGAATCAAACATAAACGTTTGAAAAACGTACGACGCGCGCCAAACCATAAGTGATGTCAAAGTGTATACAAAGAGTGAAGCAATAGTGCGTTTAATGCTATGTGCTATAGTGTCTCTGTTGATGTTGATCGCTGACGTTTATAGTGGTAGCCATGGGTCTTCTCTGTAGATGTGTTGAAAATTTGTTTCATTATATTCATTAATTCAGCACCGCACGGCGATCGTCTCGACGCAATACCACAAGCACGACCACGGAAAATATAATAAATTATTTGATTAATAAAAATAGCCCAGAAAAGAAAAGGGAAGAAGAAGACGGATTAATTAGGTGTGTAATAAACTTATGACTATTTTTACATAGGCCCATACATGTGCTGCTCATATACATACATATATATCCAGCAGCGAATTTAGTTCGCCTAAATTTCCTAATAGGGTGCCCCCACTTCGAACTAATTTTCCTTTTGCTGTTGGTCAACGAACGAAAACCTCTGGCTAATTAATTGCCAACGACATTCTCCATGTTTCGTCCATGGCGCATGTTTACACATTCAACATTTTGTTGCGGCAATTATACCAAGTGATAAACGATTATCTCATTCTGGTCGATGTTATAGTTTGAATGCGTCCACCACAAGCAACACTATATATGATATCTATACAAACATGATGGCACAACCCCGGTTCGGACTTCTGCATGTTTATATGCTGGCGATATCACAATTCACTGTAAATTCGATTTGATTCCAAGAGTGAGATAGTGTAGGGATTGCTGTATCTTAATTCAAAACATAAATATTTCAAGTAGTCTAAATCAGCATCAATTTGTCATTTCGACGGGAATATCTACGGGATATCTGGATCCCATCATGCCGAAAGGTATTTATGTAATGTGCATATGGAAAGAAGCGAAAAATTTCCTTTTCAAATGAATGTTAACATAAACAGGATAAGAATCTGACGAGATGAAATGCGTCATTTTGAAATCAATTGAGTGTGGTATGCTATTCACAACGTTTTATTCGAAACGAATTAAATACGTCGAGCCATCACACATTCGATCGAATGGGTTGAAATTAATCGTTGTTTATGCCATTGAGAATCATGCAAATGCACACGCTATCCTCATTGGCTAGACCAACAACAGCTTAGATCACGGAGGAGAAGAAAATAAATGGCAAGGTCATATCAGCAGCAGCCGCAACAACAACAACAACAACACAAATATACATAATTACTGACAAATTAAAATCTATTATTTATTATTAAGTTGGCTGGCGCTTGCACTGCCGCTGGACTAAATGTAAACCAAACACATTAAAACCAATAAAAGCAACAGCAACATGAAATATAGAGGAAAAAGCGGGCAAACGAATCGTTGGTAATACGGGGGAAATTAAGAAAGGTAATGGATGGAATGGGTGGAGCTCTCGTTCCGTTTAAATTGAATATTATTGCCAACGAAACACACACAACATGAGAAATAGATTGTAATCATTCAATTTATTGAATTAATAAGCCATATATTTTGTTTGATTTTTCACTGTCGAATGCTGCACTTTTGCAATGTATGCCTGCATTCCTCTGTTTCGAGTGTACGATTCAGCAACGATCTTCTCGCGTTGCAGTGCACAGCATTCTGTTGGCTGCAAATCGACTTGCCAATTCATTGAAATAATGCACGTCCAATGCGATTCAATGAATAAATTGCAAGTCACTTAGCTCCATAGCCACATCAAGCGCCATCGCAGATATGAAATGGACTTGGTTAGGTTTTCTTTTTGGTTTCAGTTTTCTATGGCGCACAAAATTCTATCAAACATATAAAAATAAAATGGAATAGACAAAAACGAAGACGATAAATTGTTGTATTTCGTTTGGGTTTTGTGGCGCATATGAAAATGAAGATTGTTCAGCATTGATAGTGATTTTTGTACGTTTGGTGTGCTGTTTGTTATTTCGTCTACGTGTGTGTGTGTGCATGCATTTGGCATGTTTGAGGTATAAGTAGCTTGTGTTGAGAGGTCATATATCTTTGGAAAATCTTTGCGCGTATCCCAACCATAAATGCTTTCTGTTTTTGTCTGCCATCATTCTCGGTTTCCCCATATTTATTTATTTTTTCGTTTCGTTGTTGATACGAATGCAAAGCATGAAGTTCTCTTTCTCTCTGTTGATACAAAAGAAATGAGGAACAACAGCAACAGCAACAACCACATGAGGGGGGAAAACACTAGACAAATGTATTGTTGATTTCATATCAAGGCGGTTTAATTGAAATATTTCACCAACGGACTAGGTACAATTCGCCGTTTCGCCAAAACCATTCATTATCTATTAACCGTTTACATGTTTTGCTTTGTGTGATGCACGCTTGTTTGTTGGCCCCGTGTGTTGTTTGAGTGTACGAGCGCTGTCGTTGTTGCTTTTTTTCGCTCGTCTCTTTTTCATCTTTTCGTGCTCGGTTGTTACGTTTCTTTGGTCTATGTCTTTCAACACTTTGTGTGTAATTCTGTGTTCCTTTTTTTCCTGCTCATTCTCTCTGTCTCTCGATCTTCACCGACTTTGATAAAATATATGCGCTTGCGATGCGATGTGATGCGGTATGGTAATGGTATGAAACATAATGTTTTCACAACACGATCAAATTTGTTTTTCGTTGAATTTATCATCACCGACATCAACTAGCTGCTAGCACTTAACAAATAACTGGGCTGCAGAACCGAAAAAAAGGAAAGATGTTTTTATTCTGTTCTCGTTCTCGATGAGAGAATGAGAGAGAGAGAGCGAGCGAGCGAGCGAGCGGTGAGTGTTTTTCATTTTGGCTCTTCGTTACCGTCGTTTGGCTTGTATTTTCTGACATCGGTCCTTCTGCCACACATATCTCATCTCGACCGTTTGGAGTTTGGCGTTCGTGTTATTGTTTCACATGATATTGCTGCCAACGCTCGGCCGTCGCTCTATCTGTTTTTATCTCTTGAAAATGATGTATGTGTAGATTCTCACACCGAAAAACGGCCAGAAAGTGTTCAGGCGGCGGTCGAGCGAGCGAGAGCAGGCAAGCGAACGAGTGTAAGGAATAAATGATGGATCGTTTAGTTGGTTATGTGTATTTATGAAAAGTGGCCAGAGGTGCTTAACCTTGTTGCTGTTCATTCTTGATGAGCCACAACGGAGATACATACAAATAGGATCGACATCTCGGTTTCGGGCGTTCAACGTTGCTCACTCACTCTCTCTCTCTCCTTCTCTCTCTCTCTCTCTCTCTCTCTCTCTCTCTCCCATTCTTGAACTCAATCACAACTTCAAGGGTGTTAAGTATGCGTGTTATTTATTTATCGCATTTCACTCCACTTTGCCGAAAAATTGGTGTTGTTGCTCGTGTCCCACTTTCATTCTCTTTCAATTCGATGCAAAGTTTTTGGTGTGACAAGTGAACTAGTGCAAGCATATTAAATGAGATTTTTGGATATTTTTGTTTAGATAGGTGTACGTATGGGCGAGGAGATACGGTATATTTTCATAACGCTACGCTTCGACACTATTATTTTACAAAACATAACATAATCAAACACAGACACACATCGCATACACACACACACACACACAATCATTCCACTCGAAACCATCAAAAAATTTGAATCGCACCAAATGAAATGGCAGTGTGTTCGTCCCAACCACTATTTATGTGGTAACATTTCACTCAGTCTCTCTTTTCCTCTTGTCTCTTTCACATCAGTCACATGCAACATTGAAACCAATTTCCGAAATAATTCTGCAGCAATAACAACAAGTGAGAAATTTAATTAGAGAAAAATCTACATGAAAAACAAAAACAAAACGTTTGCGGGCATTCTTCAGAGAAACGGCTCAAAACATATACATTCACACAGACGACGACACTCACGTGCACATGATGCAAACGCGTCGTACATAATGACAAACACGTTCTCGAATAATTATGTCCTGCAGATAAATTGGTGCCCATTTTTGTTTTTATTCGACACATACAAAGAGCTACCACATTTCTAAATTGTTTGTGTTGCGCTTTATGTTTCGAATTTGTTGAATTGCGGCCGCGTACGTGATAGACACCATATTATACAGTATGTGTACAGTTAGTATATTTTTTGTTGTATTTTGTTTGTTTGTGCAAGTGTATGTGCTGTATGGGCAAAACTTTTCGGCCACTTCCTCGTTTGTTGCCTCGATCCATGAACGGAATTTGAAATTCAAGTTACTAATTTATTTGAATCATTTTCACACTCAAATAAAATGCGTACACATTTATTCGGAATGTATGTGTTGGACGAAAATAAAAAAGAAGACCAGCATAACAACAGTGGCAAACGTTGAGTGTTTTGAGTGAGAGAAAATCCGTTTTTCGGCAATCATTAATTTCTTATGGAATGCATTAATATGTGAATGGTGTGCCGTTAAAAGAGTAATTGATGACGCTTGACAAATGGAAAAACTCCCGGCTGAAACCGGTGACAATCTTTTTCTGATATGCTTGTGTTACACTCACAATTCTAATTGCTTTGGAAATTCCGTTCGCCTCGTCATTTGATACTTGTGCACCGATAAGCAACTAGTCGCACAACGAATACGCTCCGAAGAGGAACGTGCGATTGCGATGCGTATCATCGTCGATTGTTGCCGAACACCGTGTGAATGAAACTGGTATGGAAGAAAGTCTAATTTTAAAATATCAACGATTAATCAATAATTATGATTCGAGTTATAAATTACTTTGGGCTGATGGTCGGATTTCAAATGCGCATTGCAAGTCAAAGACAACAAATGAATACAGCGATACATTCAACGGCAGACGACAAACAATGCAATGTACTTTGTGGATGATTCCATGTCATTGACAGCAATAAAAGCGAAAGATAGAAGTTGTCGATAACAAGAAAAGAAACACCAAGCCAAAAATGAAATAGACAAAGTGTGTATAGGAACTAAAAAAGACTACACTTAATGTTCACATGATATTTGAGTAAATTTTCTGTTGACTTATTACGACACATAGACGACGACGATGTCGAGGACGACAACGACGACGACGACACCAGAAAAAATAAAATAAAATGAAATACACTCGGTCGAACACACAATGCAGCAGGCGAAAGCGAGAAGGTCGGTGCTATTGATCACATAAAGGGCGACACAAGTAAATGTTAGATGGCGATATGCCACACACAGCGACACTCACACACAAAACTTCTTATTGCATTTCAGTTTGTCATTATGAGGTGCTTCATTGTTTTTGTTCGGTCGATGTTTGTGCTCCGTGCTGCGGCAGCGACGGAGTGAGTGAGAGAGAGAGAGAGAGAGAGATAAAGAAATGAAGTGCTAAGACAAAGGTATGAACAATGCTTATAAAATGCACACAAAGTGATTGAGTGAGAATGGGAGAAGAAGAGTGGGACGGTGCAAATACCGTTCTCACTCATCTTATCCACTTTCGGTGTCACGTTAAATTGAATGGTGTTTGATGCTGTTCATCGTGTCCTTTCTTCTCATCTCAATAAATCTAAACTCTCTTGGCCCCGATCGCGTCCAATCTCATCGCAAACACAATATCAAATAATCCAACTGAGACCAAAGCATGCGAATGAAGTAGTGTTTAAGTGCAATTGTCTGTAAAATTTAAATGTATTTATTCACTCGCAAATAAACAATTTTCCATTCTCTGTTCGCTTCTGCTGTGTTCAACAGCATCATCCCTTCCACTTCGTTATACGAAATAGATACATCTATTTCTGCAAGCACACACAAGTCCAATCATTCGAAATATCAATCAGGTCTCACGAAATAACAGCAAACATATGAGCAATTCCCTTGGAATATTCCCATTCGTGCAGAATGGAAATGATTACGATTAAAGAAAAACAGACACAAAGACATACATCGATTCCAGAAACTTTATCTTATCGACTTTGGCATCCTTCGCTGTGCGAAAATTAACAGACATTTACTAGAATATGTGGTCGTTGCTTCGTTTCTTTTTCAATTTTAACAGCTAAAAACACACAAATGAACGAAATTGCTCCAAAGAAAGATATTAAACGACTCACAAGTGATTATTACTTTATTGTTCTTTTTATCAAAGGAATTATGACTTTTGAAAAAGAACAGAAGGGTTTTTTCTATGTCGTTGCCAAAAATAACTTTCATAGAACAATTTTTTTCGCCCAAACTTTTGCTCGCTCATTCTTGTTTTCTATACCACGCCTTTAGGACAATCGCGAGTAAAGCCCAATAAAAAATAATAAATAAAAAATAAAACATTCATTCATTCAAGTTGTTTGTTCCTTCTGTGTCTCTCTTGAATATAGAATGAGTGTTTTAATTTCATGAGGATTTATCAATCACGAAAAATGTCTTTACACACATAAATACGATAAAATGCGACAACGTTGCAAACAGAGTGGGAAAACGAAGGCAACTGTTAATTAAAAACCGCAGAAAATTTCTCAAGATGAGCTAAATGAAACCATTTTCGCGGCTTACAACCGCTTTTCCATTTTTTTCCCCTTCATTCCAACCATTTTCGGTTCTTTTTTACTCCTTCTTTGCTTGCTACTTAAACAAATCTTCTCTTGATCGAGAGAGAAAAGAAAGAGTTCAGATTGTCTTGATGTCGTTTGTTTTTGTTTGCAGATTCACATAATTAAGTCTTCTTAAGTAAGTTGGCGCTGTGCTGTGTGGGTGCGTGTATGTGTATGGCACGAAATAAATGCCAACGAAATGAGTATTTCACACGTAGTGTGTTTAACGTGTATGTATTAATGGGCTGGGCTGGGCTGAGGATGAAGATGAACAGAGTCGGAAAAGAGCGACAACACTTTTGGTACTTTGTTTGGTGAAATATGGCCAGAATACTACCATTCAAAATTGTCGTGAACTGTGACCGTGTACGAATGCTTGAATATGCCCACGAAATTCTTAAATTTTCGCCCGGCAACGGTATCAATTTACGTTGAGACGACTTATTGACAAAATTTATTTTACAACTCCCAAATAATTACTCGTGTGCATTGAATGCGTGTGCTGATGTGAATGTCGTGCGGATGGGTAAGATGAAATCCTTTTGCTTTCTCTCTTCGTTTCTGTTTATGTCGGTGAGCGCAGTTTGTGCGCATTTGTTCGGGCTTTATGTGTCATAATATCGTAGATTTGAGTGAATATTGCGAATGGATTACAGTACAATATGAAACTTGTCTGCTAGTGAGCTCAGTCTCTGTCTTTGTCTCTTCCACACATCTACAGTGATCGTTAAGGAGATATTAGATATTTGGATATGGGATTTTCTTGTTTCACGCTCGGTTCATTTTTGTTTCATTGTTAATTGCTGCACGTACTATCATTGAAATGAGCAGCGTGCAAACTCTTCGAAATTTTGGCCGTTCTTTTCCAATGTGTGTGTGTGTGGGTATGTGCAGTGCACACTGCACAGTGCACAGTCCTATTTTTATGCGCTCACTTTATTTTATCTTTTAATTTATATTTCTCCGTTCCATTTCATTCGGACACTTTTTATTTGATTCTCCTTTTTTTGCACTTCGTTTGTAATACAAAATCTGAATCTTTTCGGTATTTTCGTTGAGCGGCAACATGATGATGACTTTTGTCAGAGCGCTATGTGTTGTTTACTGTGTCGGTGCATACGCACATATCGGATGATGTGTGCTGAACTTGAAGAGACAACACAATTGTGAGCTGCAGACAAAAATTAACGATAATTAACACAGCTATTGTTATCATTTTGTTCTCGCTTAATTGTGTTGAACATTTTTTGCCATTGTTTGCTTGTCGTCGATGTTCACACATGGAGTTTGTGGGACAAGAGCCGTGTGAATTAAGAATGAGCCAGAGTGAACGAGCGAGCAAGCATGTGTGTTATGTGTGTGTGTGTGTGTGTGTGTGTGTGTGGAACTGTGTAATTTCTAGCATGCGTTTCGTTTGCCTGTTTATTGAATTGTTTTGAATGGCATGAAGTGCTCATGTCGGCGATGTGTTGATGAAACAAAAATAATGCAACCAGTTATGCATGTGCTTCATATTCATTTCGGTGATAATTTGCAAACGTTGAATTCATTCCACTTCTTGTGCCAATGGTGAGAATGTTGTTTGAAGCACCCAAACATATATACGTACGATGAAATTGAATTTTTGTTGGTGTTGTAATTGTCTTTATGACTGTTGTATTTACATGATGCCAGCAGATTTTTGCATTTAGCTTTTTCGCTTTCGACGCTATTTTTGGTTTTGGCAAATGTTTTGACTCAACACATTATTATTTTTTTCGTTCATTTTTTCTATGTTTCTTTCTCTCTCCTGTGTGTGTATTGCAGACATACCAAATCCAAAGTGCTTCGAACATTGACGTCGTCGTTTCAAGCGAAACTCTGTTATTATTTCGTAAACTTTGCAGCTTTCATTCAATTTCGAAGCATACTTTGAAATCGGTAATGGAGTCAATTTTTTTGTTCGTTTTCACTTCGCCTTCTTTTAGCTCGCTAACCGATCACCAACCGTATTCAATGGAATAACAATGTATCGATTTACATGTATTTGTTGCTGTTTTTGCATCCATTCACGATGCAGACGTACCATTGAATGTCTCAGTTGCCCTAAACACATGTGCTATGTGTGTGTGTGTGGTTGTGTGTGCTTTCTGCACATTTGTTTCAGTTACATTTTATGAACCATGGAATTGAAGTCAGTTTTATATCCTATTTAACTTATTACGGCCGATCAATTCTTTGCGCTGCTTCTTCTCCTTCCTTCGGTGCCGCGTTTGAATGGGTGCTCGTCTTTTATTCGGGATTTCTATACACACACACACACACACACACAAACGAACACTATACTAGCATTTGATACCACTATACGGGATAGATTTAGCGCAATTACGACTCTGATCTATGTAGGCCGACGAATAAATGCCACGAATGCCGAGAATATTGCAACATCTACTGTATGTGAGTGTTTGGGCAGCGTCGACATACATATATTTTTGTGTGCTCTGTGTGTGTTCAATGTTCACTCTGTATCTGTTGGATTGAGTTACGGGGGCCGGTCAACATTCGCCCCCTTCCATGCGCACAACGATGGAATCCATTCCCGTGAGAACGATCAACACAATTCGAGAGAGCGAAAAAAAGGTTTGATTTTTACTCCGAAAATAAAGATAAATTCTACATTCGCCGCTTTGTTTTTGTTGGAAACACGGATAAAGTAGGTCGATGAGGCAAAATAAATACGTTTGCTTTGCTGCGTCATTCGACGACTGCTTTCGATTTGAAACCTTTTTTTCCAAACACGAAGTAATTATTGAAGAAATGGCAAAAGTTATAAAACGGTTAAATAAATTCCATGTGTACATTTTCGTTCTATAGTGTTTCTGCTTTGGCTTCATTAACATGACTTCATAACAAGAAAAGCGGATATAGATTTTGTTACGTGTCGAAAATTATACGAGATATAAGCGAAAATCACAATCTCTGATTTTCCTGGAATACAACTGTGAAGCAAAACTTCGACTAAACTGGTGAGAATGGCTTGTAGAATGTATAGAATATTTGAAAATTGCGTGGATGAATGCCAAAATGGTATTTTCGTTTGAAAATGATGACATAAGCTTAAAGTATCAAACTATGTATTCCTAGGGGGAAAGAACTATTTATATTTGTAAATATTTATAAGCATTTGCAATATTTACGTTCATTTTACGTTCATTTAAAAGCGTATTTACATTAAATATTGATGAATGCTTGAAATATTGACAGCCGCGCGAGCGCCATCTGCAGGTCGCAAATACGCTGTAAATATTCATACAAATAAGTATGTTCATTTACACTCATTTACAATATTTACAACATATTTCCACAGTTCTTTACCCCTAGATGTATTCATTCTATTTGTATTGACATTTGATCTTGTAAGTCGAATGTCAATCGGCCCTTTTCTCTCTCTCTTTGCGTGCATGTCTGTGTCTGTGTGTCTCTTTCAACTTGGTGATTTTCATCGGAAACACATTCATAATTGATCCCATAATATTAAAACTGATGAAACTATAGTAATTGCTTTAAAACCCTTCAATACTCGTTCGATGGTTCAAATGCGGAAAATATGACAAATATAATTAATGTTGTCAACGTAACCATAGAAGTTATCATCGTTAAACTGATATCATACTCAAAGCACCAGTCTCTCTGTCTTCATGCCACACACCAACACACAAACTTGCCAAGCTCTCGACCCCATTTAACTAAATCCTTCATACCATTCACAATCAAAGTGTCTAACATGACTTCTTCGCTTGTTACTTGTTTCCCAAACAATTTTTCTCTCTTTGTCTCACTCCCTGTAGCCAAGTCGTGCAAACGTATTATTTGCTAAAAAATAAATCATCCATTTTGCATCGCATTCTGGTAAAGTAAACAACAATCACATTTTTTCGGAAAGAGATTTTCCAAAATGCAAAAAGATATTTACATTTTGCTAACATCCACTTACCAGTCATCGCCTAAACAATCATTCGGTTGTGTCGAGGTGGTTTCGAAAATATGAAAATCCAAAGATAACAACCATATTTAAATAGTCTTCTTGGAATACACTTGATATTTACATTATATTTCGAAAATTTCTCCAATTGAGAAACCGTAAAATGGGAGTCGGAAAATTGTACTCATTGAGAAAGAGAGTGGATGCGTGTGTGAGGGTGAGCGGGCTTTGTTTGAATATTTGGCTCCAATTAATCATTACTCAAATTGTGAGTTTTTTTTTACTTCCTTTTTATACCATGAAAAAGCAGCAGTTTATTTTCCATTTCGGCATTTATTACAAGTACTTGAAGAGTTTTACCTGCAATGCCAATGAATTTTGTCCATATTTGGTTGAACTGGATCGTAGAAGCTTTTGCGTAAAACTTTTGTGTATCGTTTGTTTGGCAAAATGGCGTTTATCCAAATACACAATCTCAACATTATAAAGTAAACAAACACATCAGCTATAACCATCTGCATTAGGTTTCTATTCAATCTTTCGGTCCACGTCAATTCACTTAAATGATTTTCACCATTCTTTTCTCAAACCAACGAATACATGAAAAAAGAAAAAAAATGAAATCCTTTCAACTTTTTCAACTTAAAAATCTTTTGAGCTCTCTCTGTTGACCCTAACACAACCTATGCGTGTCGAGAAAAGGGTATTCTCATTTGAGCATTGGTTCGCCATTTCCCATGGAAAATAAATTTCCAGCTGTGAGATAGATAATTTCAGATGAAAAAAATATGAAATTGAACAAATATTGAATCGATTCCTTTTTTACTCGTTGGTGCAATGAGCTAAGCATATATTTCGTATGAATGAACTCTCACAAGAACACACGTGGGACGTGCGTAGCTCTAAACGGCCAGAATTTGTTAAATACAAACGACATCAATAAGAAAACATAAAAACTCAA
>NW_022601467.1:8259117-8336731 GCF_009176505.1 Sitodiplosis mosellana | reverse complement strand
TTTAACGCATTTGCAGTACAAAATTCGTATTCTTTTCTGCGTGCCAAATCAAATTTGAAATGAAACTTGACTTGACACGCAGAAAAGAATACGAATTTTGTACTGCAAATGCGTTAAAACAACGCAACGCATACTCGTCAGCAGCTAATATCAGCAGCTGACGTTAGTTAGTTCTGCTGACGTCAGCTCAAAACACGCTCTGCAATTTGGAAGAGAGAAAAAAAATAATTTTTTTATCAAAAAAATTCCAAACCGCACAATGAAATCCGATAAATGTCATATTCGATTAGAATTCAATTTGGGCGCAATAAAAGCGAAATGCGACCGTATAACAGGAGCGCATGAATGGAACAATGTCACAAGCAAAGCAAAACTTTTTTCCCCATTTTCTTTTCATAAATTACACACAATTTTTGTTTTTTTTTTTCATTCGCCCTATTGATTGATACACGGTTGACATTTTACATTTTGAACGGTGATTAAAATTATGCAAACAACTTGCTAGCTGTTACGCGCAGACGGCCTGACAAAGAAATGGGTTGGCAAACAATTTGTTTGGGAAAAAATAGATTGTGATCACGAAATTTTTCCAAATGTATTCCATATTTTTATTTTGTTGGACCGCCAGAAGAATCGTATAAGACAAAGGTAATTTTTCTGAATTGTGGAAAAAAAGCCCGAAAAATGATTATAATCACTAAATTAGCGACCAAAAAAAGAGATGAATGAGTAGAAAGATAAGAGACGTCATTTTTTGCCGCAAATAAAAGATGAAATCCTTTTTTTCTCGATGTTATAAAATGCATTGAGCTGTCCAACGCACGACTTCAGTGGTTCAAGGTATGCTCGGGAGTTGTTTTTGTCATATTCATCTCTTTTTTTCCCGAAAAAGGGCAGAAGTAGAAGAATAAGAAGAAAGAGAGAAAAATAAGATTGCAAAGCGATCAGACACTAGAAGATTAAAGAGCGTAGCCGACCAATGATCGAAGGCAAAAAAGCAGAAACGACGACGGCGGCGGCGGTCAAAGCCCACATAAAACCACTAATGAATTCATTTATCCAGAGAATCTATTCACTTTGTTCGATGCGATTTTTGGAATTGGTTGTGTTTTTGTAAGAGCGCGCGGCGCGCACTCCTAACAAATCAAACAACATTGCCAATTTCAAGTAATTTGAATTCCAAAAGAGCGATTGAATAGAATCGCAATTGTACACTGTACATGTCTGTCAAGTATTGTGTGCTATTTATACCAGTTCACAAAGACAAAGTGCCGCGTGAGACACGGTGAGATTCTGTGTGTTGATTTCATGAAAAAGAAATCAATGTCGCGACATTTCAGCGGCCCTTGTTCACGAAGCAATAAGCGAAAGCGATTGCACATTAACCTAGAAAACATCTAATTACCTTTTTTTTCCTTTCTTTCCTTTCTCTCACTCTCTCGATCACTCTCGCAAATGGAAAATTGCTTTTTCGATTTTTCCACGCTTTTCGGAAAATTTCCTTGTATCGTTTTCACCACCAAATTTATTCGAATGATTTATATATATATATATATATATACACGCGTGAAATATATGCGCGTTGAGGTAACATTAGACCCCCTTCATCGGATTGCTTATTTTAATACGCACTCGTCGTTTCATCGATATGGTCGTGCGTAAATGTCAAATATAGCGAGGAAATTGTGATTTCGAAACCGTTCGACTTCGTTCGAACATCATGTACTGTACAAACAAAAATTGCATTTTCTTCGACGAAATTGGAATTTTCCCTTGAATGTGCGTGTGTGTGTGTGTGCGTAATTTTTTTCCCATTAACGAGTTCCCTTTTTTATTTTTGTCTCCGGCGTTGGTTTTTTTCTTCCTCTCATAGCATTCATCGCCATTGGCGGCGTTGTTGTCTACCATGGTGAAATGTTAACAGGCAAACGCGCACATCGTCAAGAAGTGAGAAAGCAGCGAAACACAAACAAAACTGATGGCAAATTCTTGTACAAATTCCTCACGTGGAATGCTTAACTAAAGTATAATTTGCTCAATCAGGTTATTGGAAAATGTTTCTTTCGGCCGCCTTGGATTTTCGTCTCCCAATCTCTCGATTATTTCGTGTGTGTGAGTTTTTTTTCTTCGCCTCTATGTTGTTGCGAATGCATGTGTGTACTGGCGGCTTTCCACTTGTTATTTTATTATTTTTTCAGCTTTGCTCGTCACTTTCCCGCTTTTTTTCTCGCGCCGTCAACTCAATATTTTTTTTTCCTTTTTCCAGTGGTGTTTTTGTTGTCAATTTCGATTTTGATCCTTTACGGTTCGTTTTCAAAATGCAGACGCATGTATAGACTTTCTATTAAAATGAAACCATGGCAAAGAACGATGACAAAATAAATGAGAAAACTTTGAGCAGAAGAAACTTTAATTTCGTATATATTTTCTTCTTTTTGCCTCTTTTCGCTCTCTCTCTCTCTCTCTCTCTCTCTCTCTCGCTCTGTCTTTCTCTTTCATTCGAATTCGTCTTGCCAACGCTCTGGCGTTGTTATCCATGTTCTTTTTTCTTCTCGCTTTTTTTTCTTCTTTCGCTCCTTTTCTGCTTAAATGTTCGGTTTTGATGGATTTGCGTTGGAAGGCGTCTCAATGAACACAACAGCTAAATAAAATGAAAGTTCTTGAAGTGGCTCTCTCTCTTTCAAAGTCTCTACCTCTCTCCCTGTTTCTTTTCTTGCTCCTTCGTCTCAACTTGTGGATATATACTTTTGCAGTTAGCAAAAAAAAAACCGAGCAACAAGACGAAAAATTTCAATAAAAAGCAGCAGCAGCAGCAACACTGCAGAGGAAGTGACGAAAAAAATGTTAAATTTACCGTGTATTTAGCAACGAAGCATTCAACATTAACAAGATAACATTTATAACGCAAAGATCGGCTTGCAAAAGTTCGTTCCAGTCAGCCACCTCACGATTTATCTATATATATATATATATATATTTGGCGCACATAGCACTTTATCCGTTCGCCCGTCAGTCTGTGTTTGCATTCTGTCGCCAACTTGATCTCATGCATTCCTTCGATTAATTCCAATTTATTCAATTCCAGTTTGGTGTTTCGGATGAATTCATGAGCTCGTACAATGTGCCCACTCATTTGTTGCTCACTTCAAACTGATGTTTCTGATGGATTTTGCTTTCTTCTTCATTTCTGGCTCTGTCTTGGGCATACCTCACTTTCTATCTTTCTTTCTCGAAGACGTTATTCGCGGTCAGCTGAACGCCTCCCCTTCGAAAAATGGCATAAATTAAATCCAGCAAAGTCACTGGGTTTTTGCGTGTCAACGTTTCTTCTTGATTCAATATGTTCGTTCCGCACTTCATTCCGATTCGATTGGCGGCTGTTGAAAGAAGGAAGAAAGGCATCCGGGCAACAACAATAGCAATAAGAAGCATGTGCGAAAAGGTCGATGTTGCGTAAGGCATTTCAAACAAAGTAACAAGATATGATTACGAAATGGACGAAAAAAAATGTCAATCATCAAGAATGAAGTTAATTTCTTTCGACATGTATTCATGTTCCGTAGGCAACGCAATGATATTTAATCTAAAAATCATTTTATGGCGCACCGAACCTAGGGGGAGACACAAAACTTAAATGAGTAAAATTAAAAAATTATTCAACGATAATAGGAAAAATAGGAGAAATTAGTGAGTTTGGTTTGCCAATGTTAACGCTTATGGATTGTTTATTGTTTACAAAATAGTCCCGTTAGGTCTTCCATAAGCGTTTTATTCACAGTGTAATACGCTCTGCAAGCGATTTTACTACAAATAATAGCACAATGTTAGCACTTTTACACCAAAACTAGAAAAATCAGAGGACATAAAGCAAAAAATATATAAAATTGAATGTAACTAGACTATAATAGAATTCGTATCTCGCCCCTGAGACCGAACACACACTGCCTTTAACCGGCCTCAGTGCCACTACCGCCGCTCCTTGTCATGTTTTCATTTCACCCTATTTGCCGTCGAGTGTCGTTTTGTCATTTTTTTTGCTCTCTCCTTCCTTCCTTTCCACGCTCGCTCCGTCGTTCTCTTCCCAAGGACTTTTTCTGCTCCTTACTTCAATATTCTCACTTTTTTCTGGTGTTACTTATTAGAAGTTATTGTTAGCGGACTCAATGTCGTTTGCCTAGCTCGTGTAATTGATTATCCGTATTAAACTTTTCCGTTGGAGATTCTGTTCTTTATATATTTTTTTCTCGATCTCTTTCTCTCTTCAATAGACTATGGTCTATGCTATTAGTTCATTTTGTGTTCACTTTGAGTTGATGTCATGTTGAATTTTCCATTCATTTCTCTTAATTTTCTTTTGCTCTTCTCCTTCTTTTTTGCCGTTTTGTGTGATTTTATAATTTGAAGAAATGAAAATTGCAAAGTGGAAAAAATATGGATTATTATCGGTGGCGAGGAATTGATGTAAACCAAATAAGAAAATATCGCGTGATTGAATGTTATGCCAACGCCAAAATAATATAATGGAGCGGTTGAACAAAACTCGTTTATTCAATTATGAATCAAATTAGGTTGGACGTCAATACATTGGGAGAGACTCGTGAAGCGGCCTTGCGTGGAGTTTGAATTATATTATACGATATGGATTTCGATTGTGAGTGCGGTGTGTCGATCACATTCATTGTGCGAAAATTATTTGCCACGCAAAAATGCAGTCATGATTTGGCTGATGAAACAGACACTATTTAATATTGCGCAGTTTGCAATGTGCGGCCTTGTGCTTTGCTCGCACGCGCATTTTCGCATTACAATACCATTTGATTGAGTTTTTCCCATTTTGCCGAAGCGAAACCATCAGCTAAATCACATGCAAATAGCTCTTCTTTTGTGCCAAATAAAAAGTTCATCTTTACCGTACACAATGGTAGAGAGTGACAGAGAGAACGAACGAGAGAGAATAATAGTCCTATTTTTATGTTATTTTAGCGCTTAAAAAGCTGCAATTTACAATTTTCAAATATTAGTTTTCAAAACGGATGTCATCCTGATGAAAATGTGCCACCGCTGATCGGAGAATGTGCTCTATGGTGGTAGTGGTTCGTTTTTTCTCTTTTTTGGCCTGGCACAGATGCGTTCAACCGACCAAACCATGGAAAATGTCAAAATAATCCCGACATTTCGAATAACTTTCAACTGATTTCCCAGTAATTATAATTTCAAGCGAAAGAACAATAAAAGTGATAGCAAATTGTTGATGAAAAGACTCTTGAATGCGAATGCGAATACAAAGATAAATAGCTTCGGTCGGAGTCATAATCCAATTTTAATCCATTAACATGATTTATCGTATATGTCGGTCTCGATTTGAGGCAAATAAAAACTCGGTCGGCTTGTGGAACAGAGAAATGAGGACGTGAGTGAATGGGAGAGAGTGAGAAACGAGATAGAACACACATAACGAAATACAATAAGAAGATGTCAAAAACTATCAAATCGTCGTAAAACTAATTTAAAATGACTCCATTTCGAAGATTAAAAATGGAAAATCGATCAAATCTTTCGATCAATATTTACATTTCAAATATTCATGAGTTGCTGGTCGTGCGCTGCACAATGTACATACCTCATCGAATACCGAAAGCGGAAGCTGCTCTTTTCATTTCCAATTAAACTTTATTAATTGTGCATTAAAATGTCACCCCATTTTCGTTTGTTTGAACAGTTCGTTCTCGATTTGCCGAAACTGATTTCATCCTATTCATGACTGAACGTTTTTTTTTCCTTTCATCTATCGAAACAAATGTTCGCCTCAAATTGTAGTTCAGCAGACGTCGCATATAAAGCAAACTCAGTGCATATTTAACTGAATAGATCCAAATAAAATGGATTCAACAAGAACATGAGAAAAAAACCAACTAAATTAATCTAATTCAAGTGAAAACTTCGTAGAGCCAATGAATAATTTTCATTCATAAAGTTCATGTACGCTGCAATAGTTCTGCCGAAGTGCAGCTGAATTCATTGTTCCACATTTTTGCATACACATCACATGTACGTACAATACGCCAATGAAGAAACCCGTTTTCCCAAGCACACTATTCGCAAGCGTGTATACAAGAATTCTGGAATTTTCACATTTTCGTTATCCATGTTGTTGTTGTTGGTGGTGATGGCGGTGCCTTTGCCATTGTTGCTTGCTTGTAACTCTCAACTTATGCTGCAACATGGCTGAAATAAACCGTGTTTTAGCCGTTTTCCCTTGAATGTTTCTTCATTTTTTATACACGTCGACATAAATATTTCATGTTCTGAAATGTAAGTTTAATCAAACAAATGGTCAAGTGCATACAGAGCCAAACAGATCAGAGCCAAGTTTATTCGAACATACGGTACACACAGAACGTGAATGCTTTTCTTGTGTTTTGCGCGTGCATCGTTTCGAAAAATTACACGAACATTTTTCATTCTTTCCACACATTTAACAAAATATGCACGCGGAAGTTTCAGTGTTAATTGAAATCGTTCGCGGCAATATTATGGGCAAACAAATCGAAATCACTAGTGATGTTGATAAATCTCATGCACCTCCTCCAAATGCCGAACCGAAAAACAATACAACAACAACAACAACAACGAAAAAGCATGAGAAACGAATTGCTTGCTGCAAAACCGACCGAGAAAACGGATTGCATCGATTTGGCTTGTCTGCTTGTTAAGGTTTTAAATGTGTTCGTTTCGAAACATGCTCCAGAGATTCTAACTACTCACATATTATTCCCATTCCTCACATCATTCACTACTCTTCGGCATACATATAAACATATGTTTTAGCATATTTTTTATTGAGGTAATCTTAAAGGATTTGCGCAAATAATTTCAGAAATGTGTGTGTGTGTCTCTTCTTTTTGCTTGCAAAAACCGGAAATAACCTATTTTCATTGAAATGCATAAAAAATGGATGCAATTTAAGCAACGAAATGAGATCGACATGAGATTCTCGTCGGTTAATCTGATTTTTACTAAGCGCAATAACACATTTCAATTACAGACCAAAGACTATGTGAATATTTCTCCAGGTTAAACCGTATACAATGAATATTTCATTGCGCAATGGTAATGTTTTGCATTTTTCGTCTCAAATATTCGCAGTGGAACTTTGGCAACTATAAAAAGAATATCTACGTGAAATGCAGGCTTTTGAAAATGTTCCGCTATTTTCATTTGTCGAGAAAATTAAAAACTGGACCAATTCTTGATGCGGTTTAAAACCAAAATCACAACACATGAATAGCACAAAACCGAGATATGTACAACACTAATCGAAACATCACAGTTGCGTTCCAAAAACTAAGCCGAAAGAGATGGTGATGGAGAGAGAGAGAGAGAAAATTCGGAACGAAAATTCTATAAATACGATCGATCGGCTTAGCGAAAATATTTTTATTGGCTCTCGTTCATCGGTTAATGTTTTGTTTTTGCTGGATATTTTGTTTTGATTGTCATTGTCTTCGACAGACATCGCCCAGCCAACATCGATTGGTGTCAGTTTTCGGGATGCCTCACTTCCTTTTGCTTCATTAGTTCTTGATTGGTATAAATATATAGATTGTATATCTGGAGAGATAGAGAGACACACACACACACACACAGAGAGAGAGAGAGAGAGAGAGAGAGAGAGGAAATAACTGTCGAAATCACAATGGAAATTTGTTGATTTGTTTGTGCGCGCTACTCCGAAGTTTATGTAACATCCAACAAATATAGCTATATCTATTCATTGAAATTCCAAGCTGAGCAAACATTTCCATGTAACATGATATTTAATGATGTGATTGAGCAGAAGAATCTCTTTCTCGCTTTTCCCCATTCATTCTCTCTTTCTTGTTTTTTCTTCTTGTTATTTTCTGATTTTTCACGTGTTACGACCCGACTACTCTCTCGCTCTCTCATGTACTTGGGTGCGAGCCAATGACTATTCTGGGATATTTTTTATGTTTGTATTTGTTTTTTTTTGTGTACAGCTCACTCAATTCAAAATAGGACATCGCCCTCTGTGTGATTGGTCAAATGAATGACGGTGTACACGGTGAGGGATATAAAGCGAAAATTCGATAACACCAAATGGAAAAATGGAAACTAAATATTTTGCAAGTTTGAAAAAAAAAGAATCAGCAAAGGAAAACCATTAATAACGTTGTTGTTGTTTCTGTTACCGCTTTCAATCGTCAGCGTGTTGTGTGCGTTTTTTCCTTCTGTTCTTTCTCTCTCTCTCAGTGTGTTTGTTTTCCATTTTCATTGTGTTTAAATATGCTTACGCTTTTAGTTCGACATCGGAATGAGCGTAAATTTATCATTTTTGCAATCAAGATGTTTGTTTCCTTTGCCAGGAAAGTTCATTTATGTGTTTGCACTCGTCAGGTGGATAGCGAAGAGGCAGGCTAGTAGCTAGTAGTGGAATGAGACGATGATGGTAACTAGAGAAGTGGAAGAAGATACTTGGTTGATTGGAGTACGAAGGCTCCGAAGATGGTTTAAGTTTGTAAGTGAGATGCTTCAGAGCAGAGTTTCGCAAGTATCCATTTCACTTATATATATACACACACACACTTCACGTCATGGTGGAAATATGCAGCTCAGCAGTTTTCGATACAATTTCCATTCAACACGAACTTTATTTACGTTAGCCAATTGAAAGTTGTAGCTGAGAGAGAGGGGGGGGGGGGAGACAGAGCGAGCGTGAACCCACGCGAAATGAGATACATTTGAATGAGTTATGGATGAAGAAAAGTTATGACGTACATCGCAATTGCGGTGTGTAGTACGGTTTTTTTTTTTGGCTGAATGAAGAAGAAGGATACATTTAACTATCGTCACAGCCATCGCGATGGTAATATCGTCACCGACGAATGAAAAATCATTGAAAATGAAAATGGTTTTTCGAGTTCGTTATACTGTCTGTGTTCGTGTATTCAACATACGTTTTATCTTGTACGTACATATTCTTATGAATGGTCAATTACAAGCAATTTCAATACAAGCATAAATAATTTGAAATTTTGTGGTTTGGTTGCGCTGGTGTTGTTTTTTGCCACTCTCTGCATTTTGTTGACAAAGTAAGTGAGTTGTATAGATAAGGCAAGTGCACGTGCACAAGAGGCAACTGTACTTGATATCTGACGAGGGATCGAGGAGGAGAAGGGGAGGAGACGGAGAGTTCTCAAGCTCAAACATTTCAGCACCAGTCTATTGTTGATGCATGGGAATCATGGAGCAAAATGTCGACAATAACAACATTTCAAGTATGATTTTCTCGCTCGTAATTACCTCCATCCATGGCATTTATTCATAAATCTTTTCTTCATTTTTACCTTTATCTTTTGTGTGATATAATTTATGGTCCGAAATTTAAAGAGAGAGAGAGATAGAGAGAGAGAGAGAGAGAGAAAAGGAAGAAAACAACGAAATGGTGTTCGGCTTTCTCATTTGCGCTCATGAATAGAAGTATCGTCAATGATGCCGATTGAATTCTCGTTTCATTTTTACCAACGAAATCGGACAAATACAAAACAGAGACGAATAACAATCATGCCGCCGATCAAACGAGCGAGCAAACGAATAAATGAACGATTTGACTTTAGGCGCCGAATGAACATGAATAACTCGCTCTTGTTATCTCTCTATCAAAAGGGCAATTTGTACATGAAACTTTTGATGCAAAATCAGACACGTTTATTGTATGCGCTCATCTGAATGGTTTGCTTGGTTGCTATTCAATTCGAAAATGTCAACATTTCAATCATAGCTCAATGCAATGTTGAATTTTCATCCGATCTCATTATGCATTTTGACATGATGTTCTCTCTCCCATTCTTCGATACCTAGGGGCTAGGAACAAGTTGTGTCATTCGTATATATTCGCATATATTCATGCGTTCGTGGCTTTGTTAATGTTGTTGTAAACTCACTGCGCTGCGAATGTCTCGTATACACAATCACAAGAATTCACGAATATTCGTACGAATTCGTCTCAAGCGCTTGTGTTCCTACCCCCTAGTTCGATACAATCGATTGTATTCTCCCCGCTGCCTGTCTGTCTCTTTATTTGCAATACGATATGATTCAATGCCACTTGGACAGCGATGCAATGTGGTCAGCGATGCGGTGTTCATGATTATGCTCAATTTTGCGCATCACTTCTATTGAACTACATTGATAATGATCAAATATTTCGTGGCATCGATACAGACATTATCAAAAGCAATCAAACGTCGCCACACATTGCAATCAATGCAGAGAGAACACTCACACCCTCCATCCGAACGCATTGGAAAAACGGCAGAACAAGAAAGGGGAGAACAAACGTGGAACAAATATGAAAATTTTTAATGGTCGAATCGTACATAATGAACAAAATATAATTTATTATGTTCGAAACAATGACACGTTGTTATTTTATGCTTCATTTTACTTTCAACCACAACTAGATACTTGCGGTGACCATTCTTGCTTTATCTATCCATTCGCCCGGTCACAAGCAGGCAGAGCATAAAATCGAGTCGACCAACACACGAAAAAGGAAGCGCATAACTCTCAGATAGATAGAGATACATTGATTGCGTGCTCTTTTGTGTTTTATAAACATTTATTGCTAAAAAGATTTTCACTTTAGAGATAATTACGACGGCATTAGTTTTCTAGTGCCGAATGAATATTGTATGCGGATGGTAGAGTGTGCAGCCAAATCCCATAAATTGTCTGGTAAATGTGGTCTATTGATACGACACAACGTTCACCATTGCTTCTATTCCATTATTATCATTATTTTCTTTTCGCTCTTTCGTTCCTTTTTTTCCCACCATTTCTTTCGTCGCCCCATTCTCTCTGTGTGTGTGGTTGCTGTTGTTATTTTCGGATGCAACGCGTACCAAATACATACGATACAGAACTCCCTCTCTTCCACTCTCACCTTCTTTTATGCGATAGCATTGTCTATTTATTAAATTGTGAAACAAATTTTCTCGAGCGCCCGATTTTGCAGAATATATGATGACGACGATACGAGATGTTTTCGATTCATGAACAAACGTGCTCACCACCGTGTTCGTATTCCACGTAATGCAGTGGTCGACAACAGAGAACGCTTAGCTTTTCTAGTTGGGCCAGCGAAAGGTAGTGAGTGTGTGTGTGTGTGTGTGTGTGTGTGAGAGAGAGATAGAGAGAGAGCACGGTTCTCGTTCGATAATCTGTGGTGGATCTTTTTCGAAGGTTAAGAGTTGACCGTAAATCACTTGCCTATTTCAATATGAATAAATATTTTTTGGTCTTGTAAAATTTACCTGTACAAAACACAAATCATGATAGCAATACATAATTTCTCACTCAAGGGCGTAGTCAGGGGGGGGGGGGGGGGCACGGGGGGCAACTGTCGTTTGGCGTGTAATTTGTACGATGCAAAATAATCCAGCCGAAAGCTCGTTGAAAACCGAATGCCATAAAATTGCGATTGAAATTTCCCAACGATTTTTTTTTTTCATTTATCTGTAATTTTTGAATTTTGCGTAAATAATGCAAAAATCCGATTCGGCATAGGAAGAGAGAGACAGGTGGTGATGGATCAACTGAAATGGTTAAGTTTAACTGGTCGTCGCTTCGGGTGCAATTATTGAATATTTCATACGGAATTTTTTTTTATCAAAATAATCTAACACTGTTCGTTTATAGCGAAAAATGTATTTTTACAGTAAAGGAAGAGGGAGGAAAACCGATGGCATTATCGTTAAAATCTCATAAACCAATTTATATATGTATGTGACACGACAAATGCATGGCATATGACGCACGACCTCCAATGTATACTATGAAGTGTAAACATAGTGTGGCGCACGGCAAACGATAAAATTTACACATGGCCAGTTTCTGCATGTCTCAACAACACATTTATTCGAAAGCTCTGCGTCTCTCATTCTCCCGCTTTCTTCCCGTGCACATGAGATTGAGTGGTACGAGGACAAGAATTCGATCACCAATTGTATACACATACACAGCAATTTCTGAAATGAAAGAATGACTTCTTAAATAGTCGACCATATCTTACGCTCGCCAAATGTATACATATGACAGCATTTGTACAACACACCAGTCCGTATTCATTCTCATCGAATTCATTTATTTTTCCACATCTTAATCTGGATAATCTGGAGAATAAAGCGAAAGCTTTTTGCCTTTGCGATTGGGAATAGAATGAAGAGCGAAGAAGTCTTTTGATCGTGAGTGAGTGATTGAGCCGCCTGAGTCCGTGTGAACTCATGTAAGCGCTTATGGATTTATTCGACAATACTGACAATAGAATAAATAAAAAAAATGAATCGACACACACACACACACACACATACAGACCAATAAAAGCTCACCCGAATACCGAATCAAATGAAGCAAACCATATATTCATGGCATATCGAAATGAAGAGACTTATAACTCACAACTCCCTTAAACATAAATAAAACATTTTCGCGATTGTGATGGCGTTGGTGGTGAAGACGACGTAAAAGAAGAAGATGAAAAACAGGCGAACTGAAATGGAAATGATAACGACAATGTCATGGAACCACACAATGACATTTTGCTGCGCCATCCCGTGCATTGCCGTCAATTTTGAAATCGAAGAGCGACAAAATTGAATGAATTAAATTCCATATCATGAAAATCGAAAACCTATTGTTGGCATCGATACAAATGCGTTCACTTTTTTACGTTCTTATTTGCTCTCGTCGTCGTCGTCGCTTTCCACACTCTCTCTCACGACGCCGATGCAATCGATATATTTGCGATTTGGTATGCTGTCAGCCAAAGGGACCTCAATCTATTTGGAAACGGTGCTCCGCGTGTCTTGCTGTGGTGCACAACATCGCTTTGCCGCGATGCGATTATGTTTTCAAGCACTTCAAGTGTGCCTAATCGAAAATTATCCGCAAATCCTCCATGAGCATTTTAGCGATTGAGCTTGAGAACACAGAACGCTTTTCTGCAATAACTTACTTTGTGTGTTTATATAGGGCAATGTGAAATAAATCCTGTTGATTTTTCGCTTTTTTTTCATTCTCTCGATCTTTCTCTCTCTCTCTTTCTCTCTCTCTCTCTCTCTCTCTCTCTCTCTCTCTCTCTGTTCGAGCGAGAGAGTGAACAAATAGAAGGTACGATATCAAGCTTCTCATCTCCTTGGAATATATAATTGCTTCATTGCCATTATTGTCTGCAGGTTTTTTTAAAGATTCTCCAGTAAATCGATATATGCAGTTGTTTTTCCTTTCATTCACAAGTAACAACCACCGCCAATAATCAAAATAATGAGGATTTGAACAATAATAATGCAAACGGCGAAGCAGAGAAGAAAAAAAATGCTGTCCGTATGATATTACATTGTATTCGTCTGCTATGTGTCGTGTTTCTTACACGTGATGACGTCCTTATCGATAGTAATTTAATAACATTGTGCATTGCACTGAGGAAAAACACCCTTGATACCTCGTTCTATCGTCGTGGAAATGCCAGCGCTCTCACACACACACACAGACACTCATCGTGTGTCGGTCGACAACGGTGAAAATATTAAGCGTACGCCATAGTAGAAGGGAAAGAGCGCACGAGAGAGATTGAATGTAGAGAAAAGCAGAACGAGACTCGGAAAGATAAATAAAAAGAAAATGTACGCAATTATATCATAAAGCGGATTAAATTACTTATTGCTTACAACGGTTGATTGCTACGTGTAGAAAAAGTTGCATGTGAGAGCGAGAGCGAGAGAAAATAGAAAATAATAAAGCCAAAAATCCACGGCGCCAGCCAAATAAGTGAATAAACGAAATAAAATATGGAATAACAACAGCAGCAACAACAATAATAATAATAACAGCCATAATAATCATTTTTTCGATGTTCTTTCAATTTGTGGCTGTGGATAGCAGCAGAACATCGCTAGCGATAGTCCGAAATGGATGTTAAACTTCTTGTAGCTGCTACTTCTGTTATTGCTGTTGGTCGTGGTAATGGTGATGGTGGTGAAAAAGTATTATTCCATTTTCGTTACACCTTCCCAGTTTGTTATGTTTAGCAGCGTGCAAGAGTTTCTCTCTCTCTCTCTCTCTCTCTCTCTCTCTCTCTCTCTCTCTCTCTCTTTTTCTCGACCAGACTAACATCCATTGATGGATCGCGTCGCAACTTTCGGTCAAACAAACTGGATTCAATGTCCTGTTGCAGTTTAGTTTGGCGTTCGTTGGTAATCAATCTGTAGCGGTCTCTAAATAACACACAGTGTGTGAAGTGGCCAACATAAAGCGAGGGTGCAATTCAATAAATCTTTTCGATGAGAAAACTTTTTTATTAATCCTCCCGTCTTCACACACACACAGACACACACACAAATACGGGCGTACATTCGCTGGGAAATAGTCTCGAGCGTATGGGAGTCAACAACAGAAAAAATATTGCAAAGAACACCAAACCAGTTAAAGTTTCATTGAATTTGAGTTTCTCTTGTTGTCGCCTACAACCAACCACCCATCCACATACACACGAACCACGGAGCACCCAATAACCATTGATTTTTTTCGATTGTTATTGTTGCGGTGCTGATGCTCTCAATTGCAAATTTGTAATTGATATGGGAGCTGAATCAACCGAAAGAGAATGCAGAAAAGAAAGAAAGAAAAACACAGCGGTGGAACGGTTACACGATGCGGGTAGGGAGAGTGCCCGACGAAAAGAGAAAGAAAAAACTTCATTTTTCACGGATCATTTAAAGTGAAATGCGTGCCGCAAATGATTTAGCATGTGTTTTGGTGCACAGTATTCAACCGCTTCACTTGACCTTTTTTCCCGTCATTGATTGAGTCCGTGTATAAATAAATGTAATTTGCATAAAATTGTTCGTTCTTCTTTTTTTTCTCATTTCGATGGTCTGGCCCATTCTCATGCCGTTATAATTGAATGCAGAGGGTTAGAATGAGCGGAGAGACGCTGAAAAAAAAAATTCGGCCGGTGGAAAGAGTCATTGATTTACAATTGCTCCATATGATTTGGGTCAACGATATCAAAATAGAGGATTATGGCCTGAAAGTTACACTGATTGATACACGTTTACCCATTCTTGATATGGCTTGATTCGTTCTCTGTTTTTTCTTCAACACACGCACAAACTTGTAACTATAATCAAATGGGCAAAAGTACTGTATTTCTCCGAATAGAAATGACGGTTTGTTATGTGTAACAAATTTTGCCGCAAATAGAATGAAAACGTGATAGTTTCCAATAATGTAGGCAATAGCTGAATTCAAATCGAAACCAGCTCGATGCTCGTGTAATATAACATTTCGAATGATAACAATTTGAGCCGTCTCAATTTCCATTTCACAGTAAACAATTATGTACACATTTATTTGAAATCAATAAATTATTGAAAATCATTTCGTATTGATTTATTAGAATAGAATCTGTTTAAAGAGATTATGGATGTAATGACATGCGATCGAAAACTGAAAGCTATATTCCATTTGGAGTTCAATCACTATGGTTGATGGTCGTGTCTGTGTGTTTGTGAGCGCATGTATGCGTGTACGAATGCTCTATAAACCGCTGAATTGGTGGCAACCAAAAACGCAGTATGGCTTGCGTTGGCACATACATAAGACCAAGTCTCTGTTGAAAATATCATCAATTGAATAATTAATGAACTTAGCGTTGACAGTTTAAATGAGCGTTGCAGTTGCGATTTGAATTATTCTAATTCTCACCGGATTAACCCCCATCGCACACTGACGATGAAACCATCGAAGTAGTGAATGAAAGCGAGTGCATTGCACACACACACGCTCACATGATGGGAATTTGAACTGTTTGCAATTAAAATACAAGTAAATCGTTTGGGATTCTTTTGAAATTGGTTTCTAAGGTCACATTTTCAATTAAGAATGCAAACGTTAGTTGAACACACTCCGAGATAATTGTCAACGAGAATCGTTGCACTTGAGTTGGAAATGTTTCTCGAAGGGCACTTCACTGCTACAACACAACAATTAATAAAAATTTCATTAGTTCGTCTTTGGATCATTTATTACGAAAATAATACGGCTGTTCTCTTCTTTTTTGCTTGCTTGCTCGCTTGTTTTGTTTTTGTCATTCGTCGCAGAAATCAGATAAACTTTTTCTTCCTTCTCCCTCATTTTATTCAGCGTTTTTTTCCCTCTCTTGTTGATGTTATTGTTGTTGTTGTTATTATTATTATTTCCTTTTTTTTTCCTTTTTCTGCCATCTTCTGTAAGTCGTTCCACTTCCATTAACGTTTCTTTTAGTTGTTGAAAACTTTATCGCATTTAATGTGGTTCTTATCCCGTAAAACATTATGCAATGTCATTACAAATTAAAATATATATCATTATGTGCGCTTGCGGATTGCATTTTGTTTTAATTAAAAATCCATTTCTCGTGGTTTATTCCATCACGAATTTTCGCATTTATCAGTTTCTGAGATCGCGATTCGACGGGCTTCTCTTGTCTCTTTCGTTTGTTTGTGTGTTTTTGGTTTTGCTCGTCTGTCGTCTCCATTCTCGAAAAGTATCATTTATGTTGAGAGAGCGAAGATAAGAGGATGAAATTAAAAGTCGGTTCTTTTTTTGTCTTCATCATGGAAACCGGTTGGGATCAATTTAAAATAACAATAACAACAAAGAAACACGCATTTTAATGGAGACAAATACAATCCCAATGAAATTTCAAAAGAATGGGAAAAATTGATAATTTAATGCAAGACTGACTGACGTTGGCATATACATTATTCACTTACAATGAATGGAACAGAATGAATGCAAACTGGAACATTCAGTTGGAATGATTCGTTTTTGTTTCCACCATTCAATTTCAACATTTTTTTTTGTTTGTGGACTCAATTTTGCCATTTTTTCTTTTGATTGGATCTGTTGTTTTTTTTTCACTCTGATTACACGCCGACTTTGGAGTGTTTGATGTTTTGTCGATCCCTTTCAATGATACCGTCATTTATCGTGACAATAATACACCACATTTGATTTTCTTCCGCTTCAATTCCAGCCAAATACGGCAGGTTGAGTGCTTGCACAAAGAACAAGTACTTGGCAAATGTTATGATGAAGGTTAATTTGATTTCTATTGTTCCAAGTTGATAATTTAATTTCAGTGAATAAACAACTACACGGAACTCTCATATTCAACATACAGTCGAAATTGAAAAGAACACTTTTGCTGAGTCAGTGACCGTGTTTGACGCAATCAAATTGATCGACTAAACGTTTTTCAGCGGTTGCTCAGGCGAAATTAGATGTGTCGCCACCATCAGAGCTGAAAACAGACCCATAATTTTCAATTTGCCACCGAAATCGAATCAATTCACATGGGTAACAATTTGGAAATCGGTTTCCAAAAACTTTCAATTAACTCTTATCGATTTGTTCGGATATTAAATGCTGCATAAACATCAGAGTGTGACGGCCAAGGCTCGGCAACGCACACATCGCTGTTGTCCAAAGTATTAATTCACGGACACACAATGAATCGGGCGAAAGGTGCAAATCAAAACTTGAAAGTGAAATGACAATCAATGTGTTCAAATATTCGCCGGCACTTCAATGAATCCACTTCAGAAAAATGGACACCAGTTGAACGCTGGAAAAAAAAACAGCAATTGATTATTATCAAACGAAATGTTCAGCAACATCGAGACATATCTGATTTTTTTGAAATAAGCACGAAATTGAAAAAAAGAAGAAGAGAAGTAAAACGGAACATAGCCTCGATATTCGGCCAATCAAAAAGGATTTACGGTAATTACATTTTGCCCATATCTTAAGACCGTTCCCATGCATTTTCTGTCTGCAATCCGTAAATTGAATGGATTTGCTGTATTGGCGCATGGTGTCTCGTACATCCATCTTCGGCCAAAGCTTCAGTCATCCAAGTAAATAATTCATTTTTTATTCGAATATCTTCTTCTGCTTCGCCTTTTTTTTCTATGTGTGAACACGAAAACTTTCGTCGCTTTGAGACGGATCGAAGTGAGTACACTTGCAAATATTTACGGCATGGATATTGAAAAATTCAGTGTAGAAACCATAAAATTGCGATTCACATCACCTTTTTTCAACTTACCTTCGAATTCGATATACACACGCACGCACACACACACACACTGAGAGTTATAGCCGAATGTGACCAATGTTTCCTCAGTCGCCATAATTTCATCAGGAACTTTGTTTTTTTTTCCTTCCTCTGTGCCATTCTCAACGCGCCTCTCGGTACCTTGCATTTTTATGAGTTGTGTATCCAACACATTTTGCACATTGAATCGAAGCATCGTGCCGATTTCATAAAAAGATTCATCATTCGATTTATTCGGTCATGCCATCTCTCTCACTCTCTCTCTCTCTCTCTCTCTCTCTCTCCCGATCTCTCTATGGCGTAAGAAAAAACGGGTATACAATTTATTCTCATCATGTTAGCATAAATTTCTTAACCAGGTCCATTCATCGTTTCAGCATTCCTTGCATGTGCATTCGTTACAATTCATACATGATGGTCTTGCTTGGATTCTTTCTAACTAAACTTTATGTTCTTTGCATTCGATGTGCGGCTGCTACACACACACATCCAATAAACTGCATACGATTTCTCTTTCCCTCCTTCGTTTCGGGAGGACCTCAGAAACGAGATCACTTTTCGCCGCATCCATATCTCTCTCTCTCTCTCTCTCTCTCTCTCTCTCTCTCGTTTGAGCAGCGTCTTTATTTATGTTGGGGCAATGGTAAAACCTTTAACGGATGAGAGCATCGACCAACCCGAAAGCAGGTTCATGTCAAAAGAAGGAAATTTACATGTACATGCATTTCGTATGTGTATGCGTGTATGTGTGTGTGTGCGTACGACAAAGTGAGCCAAGCTATGCAATATTCTAGAACTCGAACTGTGCACATGTTGCTTAACCCGATATGCATCTGCAGATTTCGAGGCTAATAGATAATTCATCTTTTTCTTTTTCACAAATTTGATGACTGGCTGTTACCTGAGCAATGCCAACATCTTTATTCTCGAAACATGTACATAACCTAGCCGATAGAACCATCACAGTGTACTCCATATTATTTGATGTGAAACATGTGATCGACAAAAAATTCCCCACATTTTATGGCTAGCAGACGGTCAGTGAAATAGTTTCAAAACATATTTCATGCTGGTATTTTGTACATACTCTTTAGCAGCAGCAGCAGTAACATTGGTAGTAGAAAAAACATCGTTCAGAACTTGGGCTATGAATGCTATGACGATAGGTTTTGTAATAGAGGCAAAAGTCGAAGATAACTCATCACATACTTGCACGCGTACAACATTTTTAATAAATTAGTTTGTTGATGAAACTCATGTTTTGGTAGCAAAACCACGATATGTCCAAACCCTAGGCACAAGATACTCCAAAATGTTATCTTGTTGGTCAGTTACATTAATTTCGTTGTTGGTTTTGCTTTGTACCCGTCAACGGGTCAAGACATTCCAGCTGGCTAGAAAATTCTTCGGATCGCTAAACGTAAAGCAATTATCGAAATAGTTGTAATCAATGTATTGTCAAAACAGAAACAATCGTAAGCTGCGTGAGAATGGTGTGAAACAATAGTGAGCGCACCTTGTATTGTATACATTTAATTTTGATTGAGAATCGATTTTCTCTACTTGATAATAATTAAACAATGTTTTCTTTTTGTCTTTTCGTTTTAGGTAAGTGTTATGTGATTGATTGAACTGAATAGAAGTAATTCATTTTGTCGCTGTCATGTCGTGGTAAGTGGTCAAGAGTAAACAATGTACGTCATCTTGTGCAATTCCATTCATTTGAACCAGGTACACAAACACACACTAACACAGTCTACTCTTTTATTTAATTTGGATGCAGAACAGAACCAATTTCGTTATCGTTGTTTATCGTGTGATGACGTATGTATCGTGGAGATTGTTTGCTCACAAAGCATGAGAACATTGTTTGAACAAGTGCGAAAGCAAAATATGAAAATGCAATCGCCTACATGGGAGCCAATCTTAGCGTAGACATTTAAAGTAACTGTAGTAACATGAGAAAAGAGAGAGAGAGAGAGAGAGAGAGAGAGAGAGAAAAGTGCAGCTCAAGCACGAGTTGAAAATTGGCTGACTCAATGTTTTGACAGCAGAGAAGGTTATAAATCACTTGCATACAAATTCGTAGCGTCCTTGTCTTATTCATGGCCGTGCAATCACTCATAAGTATATATACGAGCGTCGAGTACAACACCTTTACAACATGAGCAAGTTGAAGTAAATAAACTAGGCCAGACGCTGACATAGAACACACACACACTTCGTTCGTTGAAATGAAAAAAGCACCAGAAGATATATAAGGTAGAAATGCCAGCCGTTCTTTTTTCTTATTTGATTAGTTTCAAACTCGAGATTATTTTCACGCACCATTATTTACGCCAACAATTCACGAATGCTCAATTTCATTCCATTCAAAAACTCCTGCATGCTGATGATTTTCGAAAAATAAATATTCACAAGATTTACACCAGTTTGTGATCATTGGTATAATGTGAAGGGAGAATGAGGAGGTAGGAGAGCAAATATTGCACATGGCAAGAGATGACACAAACTCACGTATTGTCGTGGCTAAGCATAGATTATCCCGATAAATTATGTGAATTTGCATTTCCAACGAAGATTCTTGTTCGCTATCTTATCTTCATGTCATGTCCAATCTATTTGCGCAAGATGAGCATTTTGTAATGCACTTTCGATGTTATCAAAATAAGACTTTTCCATTCTGGATTTCATCGAAACGAAACAGTACAATGCGAATGGAAAATAAAGCCAATTCTGTACATAGTCTATGGTGTTTCAAACGAAAACCCAAATGGATTCGATCAAACAAACAGAATTGGATTTTGCTAGTCAAAAGTCTGCAATGTGCAGAACCTTTGACCAAACGAACAAAAAGACAACCTTAAATGTTTTATTTGACACACCGCAAAAACCAATTCACCACAATTAAAACGTCACAGGAATCTGAAAAGAAGAGATCTCGTCTTATGTCTCAATTGTGCTTTGTCTCTGCTATATTGCTGTTCATTGCAAAGTATCAGGACAAAGAACAAAGTAAACACTGAAGACATTTTCTCGGAATGGAAAAATTTACTTGAGTACTTTAGTTCTCGAGTTGCCATGCAGTGTTTGTTGATCGATAAAAGTAATTATTATTTTATAGTGAACCGATAAACGAGCTATACAATCCAAATCGATAAACTGGATTCGAAGTAAGTGGTTCAGTTGAGAGTGTAGAACGGTGTGTTTATGCAATTCAATATTTCATACGGATTTCTATGAAGTTTTGTCTGTTGTTTGCACTGTGCTGCATATTTCATTTGAAAAGAAAAATATCTCGTTCAATCAATAGGGCTTTGTGCATGCAGCTGTCTACGAAGTGCCAAAGTGCCAATTGTCGTTTCGTTGTTTTGAAACAATAACAAGTGCGATTGATGGTGAAATATCCAAAGTGATTTCTTGTTTAGAGTTGTTGATTTTGATCTTATTTTATGGGTGTTTGGATTCTGTATGCAGCGCATGGAAGTGTTTTGAATGCAATCGTTGTGCTTTCACATTGCTCACTTTGTGCATTGTAAACTCGGAAGTAAATGGCACATCTAATTAGAATTTGGAAGACTTAGAGCACATTCTCACTCACACACGCACACGCACACGCCTGACACAACGTACACATGAGACACTAGTCAGCTTTGGGAAATACATTTAGTTGAGCTTATGATAAATGCTATCAAATCCGAAAATGCTCAATTACTTAAGAAGTAAAGATAAAATTTTCTGAATAATTCTCTCTGCCCAACCGATAAGAACACTTCTAAGTTGACTATGAAAAATATTTGTTTCTCTGGGGTGGGGAAGTGATGTGTTTGCGAAAGGGTGTGAATTTTCGGATTTGGACAGCCTTTGGTTCGGCACTGTCCACAATCGATTCGATTTGTGCTCTTTTGTCAATATGTTGTCTCATGGTCTCATGTTTCCGAGCGAATGCTAATAAGTAGTTGAGATTTGGATTTTGCATTCCAGTTACTAACTACGTATTTGAATGACATCAACATGATAAATTTAAATTTTCCGACTAGTATATGAGAGTTCAGTGTTTGCTATATGTGCGCAGGTTGTACTAACCTAGATTGCTTACCAAATACAGTTGTATATGTTCGTGTCTTGATTCGAAGAGATAAATGTGGCACCTTCTTCAGAGAGTGCACGTAAATATTTGCTCGAGCATATAATCATTTATGTGATTGCCGTGTTTGTGAAAGCAATGCAATGAGTTTACCGAATTTAAGGCAACCGGATTACGATACACTTGCATATATAATATATGAGAAGATATTGCTCAACACGAGTACATTGTCTGTATTGAATGGGTTTCCTTCAATTTAGCATCTCTGATTGGTTTCAACTTAACCCCCAGTCCCGTATGCAGTATGCAATGCTTCATTTTAAAGTGATTCAACTGACATTTGGCATGAATTGGTACACATTTTGAGTTTATTTTTAGATGAACCACTGACATGAAACGAAAAATGGAACTTTTCGCTCAATATATGAATTGAATCAGTAATTTTGCTGTCGTTAAATTCCTATTTATTGGTTCAAGTGCATATATTATGGGAAATGAGCATGATTTTTAATTCATTTTTTTCACGATCACTACGACAGTAACGCGAAAATGCATTAGTAGCATTTTGACAAGCTGACGTAATGGTATACGTGGTGTTAGAATATGATGTGAAATTATCAAAAATTGAAGCGAAAATCAGCCAAAAAAATGGAGAAAATGAACGAATGGATAACCTCGCCCTGATCCACTCCACATACTTCTTTCAAATTGAAAAATGCTGCCAAATTGACAACATATCAATTAGCAAAATCAAGTCCATATAAATTGTATTTCTGCATCTCAATTTTATCACGCAAATGAAGTGGTCGCAGTTAGAATACGGTATTGAATGTGGCATAATTCCGAATAAAACTATCTTTATGCCACAAAGAAATATGTAAAACCTCAACGAAATGAGTGCGGTGTAGCAATCATTTTATATTTTATGACAGTTAACGTATTGGCAATGATTGCAGTGTGATTACTTCACTGGCTACTGTCAATGGTTCAGGGAATTTTTATGTAGTATAAAATGGTTGCTTTGACTGCTGGTGGTTCTGCACAATTGTGGTCACAGTGGAATGGTAGAGAAGAAGAAAAAAAGCACCACCGATTCCAACGACCAGCAACAACACACACAAATACACCATGACCACATACAATTTAATGTCATACACATGATTTGTCCGCTCCCATGGTTGGAACTATAATAAAAACCTCATAACGAAACAAAAAGCAACATTTAACAATGATTTGCCCTTTCATCTTTTAATGGATGCTGTCTGCTCTCGCATGCTTCTTCTTTGTTGCTTTGCGTTGTATGTGTGTGTGTGTGTTTTTTTTTCATGTTTCGTTTTGCAAACTGTGTTTCCAAATATGTGTGTGTATGTTTTAATAGCCTTTTGCGTGGCCCCGCTGCGCATCATTCTCAACCGTATAATGGTGAATGTCATCGGAATGGATGCAACAACAACCATATATCGAATTAAATGAGATCGTCTCTCACTTATAACACAATTAACAATGATGGGACGAAAGAGACTGAAATGCCGCCATCCAGTTGATTGGACACACAATTTTTCCATGAGCCAAGCAGTTTTTCTGTTTGTTTTTGTTTTTCCAAATAATCATTATTATTTTAGCAAGCGAATTAAGTTTGAATCAATAACACGTAATTTGTTTGATAGTGTGTATGTGTGTGTGTGTGTGTGTGTGTGTGTGTGTGTGTGTGTGTGCCTAATTCAATCGGTGGCAATTGTGTTGTAATTAAATGTTCTTTTGTCGATAATTGATTGGCTTTAACCGGAGATTTGATTCGAAAGTACTTTGAATTCATTGCAAAATGAAATGATTCGTTTATTCGTCGATTCACTCATTTATTTGAACAATTTGGCATCGTTCACAATTAAATTTGTCCGATCACTGGATGACATGTCTCTTCGGAACTATTACCCGAATTGAATACATGTGTGCGTGTCATTTGGTAACATTCGTTTTTTTTGTGACCTTACATCATCATTCGAAAATTGAGCATGTAATGGTTGTCGATAAATTTCGGCACTTGTATTTTGTTTTCATCAGCAGAAACAATTAAATTTACCGAGAGTGAGGGAGCCAAAGAGAGAAGGAGAGAGAGAGAGAGAGAGAGAGAGAGAGAAAGAAAAAAAACAAGTTGTTGGGAGAGCATGAACCAAAGCAGCATCCATTCCCATAAAATAAAAGATCGAACATAATCAGCATCTGAATAAACAACATTAATACATGATAATGGCATGTGATAATAATAATACGATGTCATTTTAATTTAAATTTTGCCCACGGATGCATCAACGAGCCCCTGATTTTTTGGATCGTCACCAAGATCTGAAATGTCATTCCGGCTGGGCCAGCGATATGGGGGAGTGAATGCACTTCGGGATTTAACTGGTGAATTTTAAATTGGGCGCGGACGCAAGCAAACCACGCGAGAGATTCTTTCGGGAGTTTTGTGTGTTACGGTAAACCATAGATATCATCATAGAGGTCAACTGAAACATCATTCCAAACCATAAAATGCTGTTCCATGACAATAATTTGAGCAAACAAAAGAAGCTGACTTCCGAACTTGAACGCAATCGAATTTTGGAATTGTATTTACTTTATCCCGTGTACGTTTTTTCCGTTCATTGGTGAATCCCTTTTTTTCCCTGCATTGAACAAACCAATTTTCACACAAATATACAGATTTTATTACAATTTCACCCAGTATTTCGTTGATGTATGCACACACACTATGTTTTTTTTTCTGTTTGTCTGAATTCATGTGTTGGCTTTTGAACATTAACATGCCAGCGACCGAGCGAAGGAACGAACGAACGAGGTACACATATATAAACCTATACAGCATGTTTTCATCCATACAACATTGAATGCATATGTGTCGTAAACAACAATTTATATTTTTGTTAAATAATCACAGATAACAAGGTTAGCAGAAAAAAAAGAACATCGGTTTTTTAATGAAATTTTAACGAGTTACTCGTTCTCCGCTGTTCGTTTGTTTTAATATTATCTGCTTTTTTGTCTGTTTAAATTCTCATTCTCGTGTGCACATATAAATAATTTCGGCGAAATACTTTTTTGTTCGTTCGGTTTCTCTACATTTGTTTCCGTGTGTGTGATGGTTTTTCAACTGAAAACTTTTGTTGTCGCAGTCGGCCGCCACCATCATCATGAATTCTTCTTTTGTCATGCATTTAATATGTCTCTTGTGTTCATTCAAAAGCCAAAACAACACACACAGACACACACAAAAAAACGAAAAAAAATGCAATTTTTTCCCGTTGTTTTTGTACACATTAAATAAATTCGATTTATTTTCAATTGTTGGTATAATTTCGCTCTCGCTCTGTCTCTCTCTCTCTCTCTCTCTCTCTCTCTCTCTCTCACTCTTCCTTTGTTTGTTTGCCTGTGCGTTTGGCAGTGAGCTTTCAATTTTTACGTTACAGTAAAATGTCCAACTGTGATGTCCGATATTACATTTGCAGAATAATTACGTGTCCGGGGATCAAGTCGAAAATCTTTGGTTCCACGTAATGGTTGCACATGCTAACTGCGCAGCCCCACTTCATCACCGTTTTAAAGTTTGGCCATATTTTTTTTCGAACGTTGAAAAAATGCGGTTTATTCACACTTTCTTACCGAACGGCAAATGGGAAACATTTCGCCGAACTAAAGATAATAAATGGTTACGTGCACGAATAAGAATATATCCCGAGCCGTTACAAAAATACACACGTTTTCACATCAACGTGTGAACCGTTTATTTTATTTTGTTTTTTAAATATTTTTTTCAGTCGGTTTTTTTTTATTCTGCTCCTTTGGTTTGGTGGGTGAATGAACAAATCACGTAAAATCACAGTGTGCAATGCATGTATTTGTCGTTTACAGAAATAGTTGATATTCGGTTTAAACAACAAGAGACAACTGGAGAGAGAGCGAGAGAGAGAGAGAGAGAGAGAGAGAGCGGGAGAGAGAAAAAAAGGAGGGAATTGTTCCCAGTATTTTGTCGCTGGTCTGATTTGCAATCCTCTGCATATTTTTTGTTTCACCTTTTGTGTCATTTAAAGTGCTTTTCAATGGAAAAAGTCACGCTTTCTCATCACAAGCGAACATCCAAAATAAAATGGAATTCATGGAAAATTTGAACGTTTCGTTTATTTTTTGTTTGATTTCTCTCATTTTTTGTCTCTATATTTTCAATATAATGTTGCAAGTGAATACACATTGTTTTTGCTGGTTTGAAGTTGAGCATAATTGTTCATCATAAACACTGTTTCTCGTTCGCGACACAAGCATATTCAGTCTCGATTAATGGGCCCATTTCAAAGTTATTTCTTATTAAAATGGTTCGCTTTGAGTTCGAATGGCGCAGAAACCGATTCGCCATGATTGAATTCTCTGTATCACGTGTTTATATTTCGAGGCAAAAAGGGATGGGGATGTTGAATTTGACTCAACTCTTGAATGCTGAATCAGTAATTTTGTATAGCATTCAACCACTGAAGCCAAAAACACCTCCATTCATACTACACGTGTGCGAGCGCCCAACAAAGTGAGACAAAAAGCATGTTTATTTATTTATTTGTCATTAGATCGATTCGATTTGTTGTTGTTGTTGTTGTTACTGCTGCTCCATCTGCTGCTGCCGCTGTTGCTGTCCTGTACATGTATGAATGCGCAATTTTGTTGTACTTGTCCCATGTAAAATGTACGATGTGCATGCAACTGCATGGTAAACCGTATATAATCAAGCATATATTTGCACCATTAACTTTGGAAACCAATCTCGAGAACTCAGACATGGTCGCTCTCTAATCGATATTTACTAGTCTAACCGCAAACATTGTATTGGATGGGTGTACTGTCGTCGCATATTTAGAATCACTGTATATATGTGTGTACAATGTACACGGTGTATGTTTGGCGTCCTTCGGCCTAAAACCGGCGTGTGAGAGTGCAAGCATCGAGAGTGAGTGGCGCACATTATTTTAATGTGAAAATCGACTCGAATAATTATTGTCGGATGAAAATAACTGGTAATTTACCATTTTCTATTTACCATTGCCTATTAACCATTACAATGTGTTTATATAAAATAAGGAATGGATAAGCGGAATGGAGCAGCAAAGCATCGGTCTCTTATCTGTTCGAATGGACTGTGTGCTGGCAATCACATTGCTGCCCGTATTAAAAGTGCTTGTTTGGTTCACAGCGAATACCTGTGGGTCGTGGATAGATCCAAAATAACATATGAAACGTCATTTATTTCTTATTTAAAAAAAATGTTTTATGCATCCAAAAACACCAAGTTTACATTAGTTGTGTCGTGTTGAATCAAGCGCACAGCATTTGCATTGTATTGTACACTAGCGAGAGAGCGAGAGAGAATGAGCTGGCACTCAATCAACAACACCGAACGGAATTACTTCATGACTGGTAATTTTAGATAAGACACACTGAGTCGAGATCAAAAAGCAATTTAAAGTGTCCGTAATTCTTTCCAATATTGTAATATTATTTACAAATACAATCATTATCATCATCACAAATGGTATCATTTGTGTTTTGCATGGTGCAATTATCATTGTGGCAGCGTTCTCTGGTTTTTGTCAGCACCATGAAGAGTGTGGTAGAGTAGTTGAAACAAGGCAAATTGGCACGATGCGATGCGCTCACATGTAGTCGTAAAAATGGAAAAGTCACAAAATATTTGCCATTTTTTCGTTGCTATTGTCGTCGTCATTGTCATCGTTTTCGTTGCTGCTTCGATATGCTTTTGTTCTTTGTCGTTGTCATACTTTTTGCATTCTGTAGATATTTGCTTAAAAAAAGCCCACAAATATTTTAAATATTTTAAATTCGATGCGATGTTGCATTTTTCAATGGCTCGACAAAATGAAATTCCATCGTTTGCATGCCGCATATTTTGCGAATGTTTTATCTGATGCTTCCCGTCGAGAATAATTGCGCGCAGCTACGAGAAATATGCATGCAAATTCGGATGATTTTCTCAAGTGAAAATGGTCTAAAACCTTTAAGTCCTTCTAATTGAAACGGCATATAGCATCAATTAGGTTAATCCATAGTGTACACATACACTAAGAGCTAAACACTACTGTGCAAGATGCAAGCCGTCAGATGTTCATTTCGCTCGCAGCATTGCGATACAATGGCAATAATGAATGTGCGCCGGATTTTTCCTTTTGGAAATCGGTTGCCATGAATCCAAATACACACCATCATCTTATTGTAGAGGTTTTATAGGCGTGGTCACCCATAAATTTCTAGCTAATTAACAATCTAAAACATTAGCACGAACTAAACATAACAACGTAAACTATTCGTTTGCCAATTGCATTGCAATGAAACGGAAAGTATACAAATATACATGTAGAGTAGAGTACAGTATAGCGCATACCGCGGGCTCGCTGGCGCGCTCACACGATAATAATCCGTCGAAATGATGATGATTAGCCGTTTTTCAATACCATAAAAACGTGCAAAGCCAATTGCGAAATGGCGATAATTCGATGCAATTGAGGATGCAATTCATAATTTTTGCACCGCAATAATCAGTTGAAATTATTTCACAACACGGCCAACTATAAAATCGAATTAAATTAAGTTATAAAGTGGAGTGAATTATGTGAATATGGTATGTTTTCATTGTTTTGCCGATAATTTCTTGCGTGCCAGCGCAACCATCTTCCCAGAGTCGATGTAAGTGTGTGTGTTGGCTGTTGTTCGGTTGCAACACCAGCGCGGATAACAAGAGCAAGAACAAGAACAGACAAACAAAAACACAAGAGAAATTCTTGTACTGAATTTTATGTGCTAAAATAGCTCGGGTTTAAAGATGCCAATGCAATGAGCAATACCAAATAGGAGCGTACAATGCACACAGCACTTGTGTACATTTTTGGTTTTATCACAGTGTGTATAGTTGGGTGTTGTATATGCCATTGCCAGCATTAGCCTGGCGGGTGAAACGATTTTATTTCTTATTTTAAGTAGAGTGCCAGGAATTGTGTGCATTCTTCAGCAAAAATTCAACAACAATAATAATTCCACATTAAATATGTTTTATTTGGTGCGCCGGAGCCATAAACGAATGAGTATTTCACAAATTTATCAACTATTTACCATCGAAAAGTCCGGCCACGGCCCTGTCGGAATGTACGAAAACAATAAAATTTACTAATATATTTGTGTGTGAATGGATGTGAGTGTATGTGTGTGTGTGTGTATATATAATTAGCAACATTTAACAGTGAAAATACCTCGAGCTGTGAACCACTGCCGGAAGATTCGAGCTGATAGATAAAGTCAAGCGCACAAAATACGGTGTGAACCGCAAGAAGAAAGAGGACGGAATAACACCAAAATTGAGCATAAATCGGCTCAGAACCAAAGAAAAGAAGGAGCGAGAGAGCGAGAGAGAGGAGTGCTGGCGCGAAAAAAAAATTAGTTCATGTCGAGCAAATGTGCTTCGTAAAGAAGACAGACGATTTCAGATTAAATAGTGCAATTCTCTTCTCTCACTCTCTCTCTCTCTCTCTCTCTCTCTCTCTCTCTCTCTCTCCTTCTCTTGCTCACTTCTTGTTCGAGTGCGCTCTTTCGCGTTGAAGACATTTGCGCACAGTGGTTCATGTGGCTGATATTTCGTTGTCGGCCACTCGCGCTTCATTGATTGCAATTTTCGCATCTTCATTAGCCCTTGCCACTTTCATCTTCTTGTGCCGCGAACGAGAAACGCAATGAAACTTAACATTTTCAAGAGAAAAAAAAAGATGACATAAAAATACCAACTGCACAAATGGGCGATAAAATGAGAAAAATGAAAGAGAAAAAAAATATATGGTACAACTTGTATTTGCCTTCGACTAATTTAGTTGAAATGGCTGGAATGACATTCTTTTTTTCTGTGCTGCTGCATGGCTACAATACAACAAGAGACAAAAAAAATGAATTTCTTATTAACACTCGGTATGTGTCTGAGTGAATAAAAAAAAGCACTGACTGTGTTCGGTCTTGTCTACAATGTGAAACACTTCATGACAACGGCGATAGCGCGATGTCATTGTACAAATCGTGACGTTCATTCTCTAACTTATAGTTATCTCGGATTTGGACCATTCTTTTTCTTCGGTTCGCTGAGATGGAAGAATTTTCCTTGATTTTATAACCTAGTTTTTTTTTCTTGCACTGCCAAATGTACATCCATTGCATTAAGAATAATCAACTTTACGTGGATGCGTTTCCCTTTGCACTCAACTCTTTTGAGCACACAAATTTGATTCGCTGCTTGAAAAAAAAAGCAAGAGCTGAACTGAAGTCCAAGCCCAGAAAAAATGCAAGAAATTTACTGAATCGTTATTTATTCCCACGAATAAGTCCGATAGATGCTCATAAATAGCATAGAATTGTCCGATTTTGCGGCATTTGAATTCCTTTGCACAATTAACTCGCACTCGAACACAGTTCTCCTTTTTTTGGTTACCAGTTCAGCAATGGCCAATTATAAATTTGTTTGCTATATTTGCTGCATTTCTGTAGTGATTACTGGTCACAGTGACACATTCAAAATGTAATTTTGTTAAACAATGCGGTGGCTGGTTGCATTGGCCAACAATTCGACAGCGTTCGGTTCAATCGCTTTTTTTTTTAGAAACGAGCGAATGAGAGCAACGTTTTTATTCACAATAATTCAATTCAGTAAAATCCTGACCATAAAACAAGCCCATCGCATCGGATTAACGATTGTAGTACGTTTTTGGTACGTTTGCACTTGACACAAAAAAGCGAGACATACATACACACACCCTTTGGTCGTTTCGAGTGAATCGATTAACTATCCTTTGAATTTGAATCAAGCCATGCTATTGACATATTTTTATCATTAAAATTAACAAAAAAAATAAAAAAAAATAAAACGAATGTACGTCGTCACACGTGTTGAAAAGAAATCTTTGTGTAAGCCATAATCCAACCAGAAATTGGTTTGAGGAATCCTTGCTAAAACTGAAAAAAAAGAAGTTGAATCGATATTAGAACACATACACACGGCAGAATTGTATGCAACGTACACGAATGGTTTCCTTTTATGTTGGATTCGTTAAATTTATGCCATTTCGAATGGGGTTGAAAGCGAAAAGGTAATGACGGTGACGACGACAACGACAACGACAACGATGGCGACGAAAAGCGAAAATCAAGTAATTGCACCACTAAGCCATGCGCTCATAAATCGGGCCAGACGACGAAAGCTAAATCTATCCAAAACGCATTCCGTCATTTACGTTATGTACTACATACAAAACGGCACAAATTAATATGCACAAAGTGAAAAACCATCATTACATCACTGTCGGTGTCATGGTATTTGCAGCAAAAATTAGAATTGTTTACGTTAGACAATTTGAGTGATGAGAGGGAAAATTGCGAACCAGGAAACCGAACCGAACGAGATGGGGGAAGAGCAAATGGTTGGTTGAATGCAATACACAGTTGCCCCGTTGAGTGTCAGCAAACGGTACAAGTAGAAAGTGCAATGTTCTCCATTGCATTGAATACATCGCGCAACATGGCCATTATTCTGGATTTCGATATACGCCGTTTGGGTCTGTGTATGATTGCATAATTGTAGATTGAATAGAGTCAAATGTAATACTTGATGTGAATGAATACGTGGCCATCTTTCCCCATATTCATGTTATTCTAGATAATAAATGTCGCAAATGTTGCATTGGTACAACCAGCATTCAGGATAAATGCGCTAAATAAATGAGACAAAACTACTTGGAAAATTGCGAGTCGGTAGAATGCGAAAAAGAGCAACGCAACGCAGCCTGAAGTGAATAGTGAACACAATAGCAATGATGGTGTGACGGCAAAAAGCGGACACCACTTCTGTACATGCACAGAAAGAGAGAGAGAGAGAGAGAGGTTTAGCCGTTAGTGGCGATGAAACGTGTATTTAATAGAAAATGATACGATGTCAATGTGGCTGCTTTTCATACACCCGACGCATTGACAAATGATTATGTTGTCTTTTGAAATGTTATACATTCGTCACTTACAGAGAATCGTGCATATGAAATGGCCGATGAATAGAACAAATTTATTTATGTGAATGGGATCTAGTTTTAAATCACGACTCCAAAATTATAGGAATCATTTTATCTCGTGAATTGAATTCAAATAGTGATGAAAAAAAAAAACTAACAGCCGTACAAATACTCGCGTTTCCCTTCGAGCCATATCAATACCGGCATATATTTTGAACATTTTCCAGAATACACGTGAAATACCGACTAATTAGTGTGCACTGTGCATATATTTAATGATGTTGTGGTAGAAAAATGGAATGAACATCAATATTTTAATATCATATGATTGTTTTTTTTTCCTTCAGCACATTCCCAACGGAAATAGAGTATGGTTTTTTTGCACGCGGTTTCGAATGCATTCAACTGAGACGTACATTGTCGTTTGTGCATTTTCATCACATATTGTCTAAAAAAAATTTATCACATCGTTCGCAAACGCATGCATGCATTCGAATAAATACTGACCGGTCGATCGATTGGCATCGGCATTGGGCACTCTCACTTACCAATCGCACACAATTTGAATTTCCATATATTGACCCACCTGAATCACGTAGCCATTTTTAATTCAAGCAAAAATTCTCAACAAGCGGAATCCAATAATAATAAATTAATTAATTATTTAGTCTGATAATTATATTGAAATTTATTTGCCGAAGTGGTTTGTGTGTACGGATGAATAAATGCGCAAAAAGGAGACACAATCATTTGCGGATATTTTCGTTGTGGGAAATTCGGCGGAACATAAATGATTATGCACAGCCCAAGAGTATGTGTATGGCGAACGCAGTCCCTCAACATTTTCGTTGTTATTTTGGTTTTTCTCTCTCTCTCTCTCTCTCTCTCTCTCTCTCTCTCTCTCTCTCTCTCTCTCTCTCTCTCTCTCTCTCTCTCTTGCCGCTTCTCGGTGTGGCTGCTCTCATTGCATGCAAACAAATTCCCTGATTGATAAACCGTTCAAAGTAGTTTTTATTTTCGGTTCACATTGGAAAATATGAGTTTAATTGATCGGATTGTGTGCGCTTTTTCGAATGCACATTTTATGCCGAGAATGCATTCATCGTTGCTAATTGTGCTGATTAAGCAAATTTTACACATTTCAACAAATTATTTATTGTTCAAGTCACATTGTGAAATAATCAAATCGATTTTGAGAGTTGAATGAATCTTCCATCTTCCATGAATGAACCTATCCCATTGGTGTTTGATCGTACCGGTGATATATATGTGTACTGGTAGTAGTACAGTGGATTAAGTTTTTAGTTGAAAATCTTTGACAAAGCGACTTTGTTCGTAATTGTACGTCTGCTGCCGTCAAACACACCATACGAGAAATGAGTTTCTTGTATTTCGAGCGAATACTAAAAGCCATTGGCTTCACGGTATTAGTCATGTTTTAATCGACTTGTTCCTGCTACTGAAACATGTTTTAAACATGGTAGCAACTGGATAAACCCCAAACATTCGTATATATCGATTTGAACGCAAGCTCCATCATTAATAGCAGTCTAAAAAACGGTTTAAATTATTTTTGTTTGTATTTTCCTTCAAACGAACTATTCATCACCTGTGGTGGTTAGTTGTTGTGCAAACATTTCACGAATTGAACTGATGAAGGGCACATAACTTTTGGCTACCATTCAAATTAAAACCCCGAAAACACACATGATTATGTTGTTGATGTTTTAAGCACAAAGCGCTCGGGTTAACCAACAACAAATTTAAAACAATTTCGAAAAAGTTTCCTTTTTAATTACGTTTTTCGCACGTCACTTTTTGCACCGGCTCTTTTCACCGCCAAAAAGAAAATATTTGGTGTGATTTCTACGATGGTGATCCGGCTACAAACACAGCAGCTGTGTTTTGGTTTGTGCAGTGTGAAAAGTCAGGAAGGAAGAAAAAATGAACCAGATACGCAAAGCATTGCGGGCACGAAAGAAAAACTGCAATTGCAATACCATGCAAATGATTTCTTCATGCTTTCGGGTGCTTGTTAATATCCATTTAGCATGGTTGAAACGCGTCTTTCATGGTTTCCATTGACTTACAGCTGCGTAAAGTGTACAAGCTTCAAATGAAAGGGAAAAAATGATAGAGAGAGAGACAGAGAGAGAGAGACAGACAGAGAGAGAGAGAGAGAGAGAGAGAGAGAGAAGGGGCGAAAAATTTAATGAAACTGATCAAATTTTATACCAATTAGTTGTTGTAGTCAACCAAAGACGCATTTTTCTCATTCTGAATTCCAGGTTTTTGTTCAAGTTTTGTAATGAATTATTATGGCATATGCATAAATGCACTCATTGCAGTGAAGAGAATTTTAAATGGCGCAAATATTAATCAGCGGGAGATGAAAGCTGCATCGCATGCAGTAGCACCGACTCGGTATGGCATACAGCTTAGCCTCCACGGATGATGCAATACAACGAAAAACTTCTCTACTTGAGAATTAAAGCCAATAACGTGCTGTGCGTATGTGTGTGCTATTCGCATGCAAAGCGATATCCCGTGAACTATGACTATCGTTCATGTTGTGCTTCATTTTAAAATTTAATAACGGATACAATTTATCTACATATTTTTGAATTCATCTATGTTCTACACAAGTGCACAAAAACCGGGGTGTTTTTTCCGCGAGAATTCTCGCATAGCAATCAAATGAACAAGAGCATAGTTTGTAAAATGCCGACGTTATTGAAGTCTATTGGGGCTCAATAAATCTTCAAAATTCAGTGCGTAAATTTCAATAATGCTAAATTGAAATGCCGACATAAACTATCGAATAAGCACGAAATTAAAAGTCGGTTCAGTAAAATTGGTTTTAATTCAAAGGACTTTTTGGTTTTCACATCGTTTGATTACACATACATATACGCACTCACACATAGAAGAAAAATCTCATGTGCATTTTTTTTTTTTTGAAATAATACGTGTGTTTTTGTTAGCACTATATCGTATATACTGAATTTCCATGTTAATCCACTTCATTTTGTTTGTTCTTTTCTCTTTGTGTGCGTGTGTGTGTTTGCCATGCAACATGTTCTAGCACAAAACATATAAATTATGCACTCTTTACAAGACGAAAGATGCAGTAATTTCATATTCATAGTTTCGTTAGATTAAACACAAAAACTATCAGAAATGGTAAACGAAAATATATGCACACACTCACGTGAGCTGGCTTTGTATCTTGATAATAATAACTTTATCTACTTCAAAATCTCAGGCAGACATATATTGCAAATTTATGAAATGAAAGGAAAATTATTGTCGTTGTATAGTATTATAATTGAAATGCAAGAGCCCAAAAAATAATCACAGGATATTATATAATGCATAGGGGTATTGTAACGACCATAAAATATATGTATTTCATCAAGTTTATCAAGCTCTTTCCAAGTTTATGCATAGTGTCGAACTTTTGTTCAAGCTCTACCATCTAAATGTAGAGTAAAATAATTTACGGGCACGACGTAAGATGTCGTTTTTTCTGGTCAAAAAAGTTGCAATATCCCTTCGATATAATGTATTTGCATCTAATTTTGAGAGGAAAGTGTATCAATCGAGAGATTGCTGCCCTGAATGTACATTAAAATGCAAAAGGGAATAAAAAAAACATTGAATGCCAAGGTATAAAAAATGAAAGAGACCAAATGCAAAGATCGGACACAATTCTAACCCCAAGAGAAACGGTTAATATGTTTATAAGCTGTCTATCCGCCAAAAATACACTACAATAAATATTCACGCTTATTGGACGCCGAATTGAATATATATTCTTGTGTATTTTTGGTGTATTCTTCAGCGTGAAACATATTGAAACATATTCAGGCGCCCTCTGATGGCCATGAATGCTTTCATTGATTCAATATGTTTCACGCTGAAGAATACACCGAAAATACACAAGAATATATATTGAATTCGGCGTCCAATAAGCGTGAATATATATTGTAGTGTATTTTCGGCGGATAGACAGCGTATAAACATATTGGCCGTTTCTCTTGGGACGGAAATCTCGGAAAGTAATAAGAATTTCATGCGCTAAATAACGTCAACTATTCATCTATTCCATATGATTGAATTGTTTTAACTAAAATATACAATTCAGAATGAAGATTCACATTAATCAAGGAGCCTGGTATCAAACTGATTTCCCAAGTAACTGATTCCCTGTGTTGATTTCATAGTTTCCCATTTTTGATCTCGAGCATATTCAAATCAGCTTTTGTGAGTTTAATTTCGTAAATATAGCCAAGTCTACCTTTTGGAGCGTGTCTCTTCGTTTTTGTGAATAAATGTTGAAAATTCTACGATAGAAAATACGAAATAACGGAACACCTACACATTCTCACTCACACTCATACATCTTTGATAGTGTACTCGCATCGATCCAAATCAAATTCAATGACAAATAAACTGGTGTACAATCATCATTATCCACTTCATGGTAACGCTAACGTAGGGAAAAGGGAGAGATGTTAAGCCATTGCATAATCTAATACCTGAACATTTTCTACGAAATTCACATACAATTTTACGTTTACACACAAAAACCCCAACTATAAGCCATTGTTTTTCCACACGCAAATACCCAAGCAACCAGCAAGAGACAAACCGTTGCAAACATCAATTTACTTAATATCATTAAAACAGCATCGTATTTTTCGCTTAAGTTTTCGCGCGAAACGTGGGAAGTGAAGAGCAACAACGGCAAGCGAGCTACAGAGATACACAAGCAAAAAAACAAGAGGATTCTGTCTCTATTTTCTCATCTCCCTCTCCCTCTTCCTTTCTCTTTCTCGCTCACACCGTTTCTCTTCCATGCATTCCCATGTATGAGTCACGATATACGAGAAAAGCCATCTCGTTAGATAAATTTGAGAAGAAAATTGTTCCAGCTTTTGGATCGGTTTGGTTGGCGTTGAGTTCGGCAATGGCGGTGAATATGTCAGCTTTCTCTCAGATGTTAAAGCATACAATAATGTTGTAATACTTGTAATAGTAATGTCATAGTGGCAAATATCGACTGAGTACACGTTTACCTTGTCAACAAATCTGCGCGCTCGCCACCTTCGCAATAGCTTTTATGTAATATTTGTTATTACGTTGCTGTGCTCACCATACGACCACCGTCAGCCTTACAACGTCGAACGAAATGCGAACAACCAGAGTGTGTTTGCCGTGTATGTTGCTTACTTGATTCTTCACCTTTTTCCATTTGCCTGCTTATGCCCATTCCATTGGCATCTGGCTTTTCGGTACTCTCTTCATCTTCATCTTCATCTTCTTCTTCTTCTTGTTTTCGTTCTTCATCTGTCGACGACGACAAACCACATTGACTCACTCACCACCAATATTTTCATAAGCTTCACAGAATCACGCTCTCATCTTGTTGTATATCAACATCAACCAAATTGTTTGCGCTTGATACACCGAAAATGTGAGTGTGAATATCTTTTTTCTATAAGAAAAAATCGTATTATTAAGGATATGCAAGACCATAATTTATATGGAAAAACAAATTTTCGCTCGCGTCTTTCAATAAATGAATATGACGACACATTTTGTTTTATTCGCTTTCGCTTTTTCACTCTCACATCTTATTATCGGGCGTTGTTTTCGTCGTCGTCTTCTTTGGTCTTTTTCGTCGTCGTCGTCGTTCGAATCCACCGTCAAATATAATCACACGAAAAATAACTGGGACCATTTTTATGAAAGGCACTATCGTGTCACCACCACAAAAGTGTGTGTGTGTGTGTATGGATGACGGCTTAAGATAGAGGTGAAAGATAACAACAATCTAAAGCTTTGACAGCATCGTGCACTGCATGGCGTACAGCACACACACACAATTTCAACACCCAACGAAAACGTTAAATAAACGAACACGAAAATGAGTAGGATGACACCGCGTTCACGATAGAAAAAGACAGTATTTAGGGTGAGAGGAAACCTACAACAGCAACAGCAACAGCAACAGCAGTAGGGGAGCATGCGAATGAAAAAGGAAAACTTCGACAACATCACAAAGCTCTGAAGTGCACTTTTCCAAGTATGAATATTTGCTGCGGGAATATTGTTTCGTGTCTTTCGGCTACAAGAAATAATGTGTTGGAGTCATTCATCGCGCGCACACAAACACACACCAATCTCCGGGTGTATAAAGTGCAGATAGAATAAATGGTGTAATACGTTCGCCGTAATGAACAAAAGAAGAATATAGTATACACAAATCAGATGATCCCAACAATGGCGACAATGAAGATATTAGAGGAAGTTAAAGAAGATTACAGCTTTAGGCGTAGCTAATGTGTATGTATGGTACCAGGACAAACGAAAACTGAATTTTCTACCGCTAAAAAGTGGAATCAAGAGAAGAGACATAAAACACACACACACACACACACACAGACAAACAACACATTTCCAACGTAATCATCATTTTCTTCCGTGCAATTTCTTGTCGTTTCCACACTTTTTTCGCGAGTGATTTCTTTTCTTCTATTTTCACAAATTTCGATATTTGATGTGCATTTCATTTGAGAAATAAGCAGAAGCATATCCAAGCTATGAATTTGTCTTAGTTTGTCAATTTTTTCCACTCTTTTAATTTGCTTCGAGGGGACACGCTCGAATAAATTTGAGGTTCGTTGCGGTTAAACACAACATCCAATATATTCGGTGCTATGTGTGCTGTGTGTGTTTGGTGCCAGATTTTCTGATTGCTATTAATTTAATATGTGTCATTTGATGAAAATAATGTGCTTGTAAAGTCGTGAAATGGCCTAGCATGTGTGTATAAATAAAATGTTACACATTCAGACATATTTTTTTCCTCTCTCGCTCTCTTTTTCTTGTTGACTCTCTCGAATCACTTCAACATCCGCTCGTTTTGTATTCCAGTATGCGAATGGGTTTTTTAGCGCACAATCACAAACAAACTATATGTATCTGCAAACTCCTCTCGAATGGGTTGGCATACTTTTAATTTTTCTGAATTACATACTTGTTGAGCATTCGAGTTGACGATGCTTTCGAGAGCGAACGCGTATCGTTTCATTTCCACATTTGTTTATAAAAATCGTTCCATTTTGTAGCTGTAAAGCAATTAAACTTCATAATGATATTCATATGTCACTTTTATTGCAACATGTTGGAATACACACACATAGGGAGAGTGAAAGCAATATAAAACTTAATCAAGTCAACGGTAAACGCGTTCTGTTCAGCTGAGGCTCTGGCTCCGGCTCCGACACTGTTTTCTGACAGCAAATGCGTTCAGCATGCAACACATTCGAATACATTTATATAATATAGATGTGTGTGTGTGTGTGTGTGTGTGTGTGTGTGTGAATTTGTTTGGGCTGAAAATTCATTCTGCCATCAGTTAATGAGGATGTGTAAAAGCGCAATAGATTTGGTAACGTGGCAATTCAAGAGGGTGTCAAGAATGCCATAACACAAAATACACAAATAATTTGGAGAATTTAATTTTCAAGTGCTTTTGAGGTTTTCAAATGAAAAGAAATATTAACTTTTGTGCAAATCGTACGGATTCAGATACGATGAGCAAATGCCATACAATTAAAATACAATGGCCCGAAGTGGGAGAAAGTGAACAACGAATAACGAGCGATGAGAAAATCAAGTCGTTCAACAGACAGATACAAAGAGACAAAGAATAACTCTACCCGGCCTTTTCAAGTTTTTGTAGCTTACAATGTACATTTCGTTGATCCCATCGAACTGGAAATTGTGTGTATGTGCTTTTTTCTTCTCCTTCTTCTGGTTGGGCGACAAGACGAACAAGACGACAAACAAAGGTTGGAAAATGGGGAAAATGCACGCACATCGCATACAGAATTCTCAAATTCTCGAATTCTTGTTTATTTTTTCTCGGCACTATTTGTTATTGTTGGATGTCAAATTTAAGTGGATGATGACTATCATCAAATACTTGACCGCTATTTTTCGTATATAAAATGGGCATGATGTGATGTGCTATTAACATCTTCCACATACATACGTACATGGCGTATGGGTAAATCTGGTCCCGGCGATCGAGGAGCGGCTGTCGAGAAAGACACACAGAGAGCGAGAGACGTGGAACTGTTGAGAAAGAAAGAGAGAGAAAAGAAGAGAAACGGAAAAGTGTTCAAACAATCACTTGATTCAATCGTTGGCTACAAACTTTTTGAACCCAATTTTCCGGTTGGTTTTTATTCGCATTCGGAAGCAGAAACAAATAGATAAGCAAACATAAGCGATTTTTTTTAACATATCATCTTGATATTTGTCTACATATGTTTTGGTGCGTGTATGTGCCTCGGTGAGTTCCGAATTTTCGGCCATAGCCAAACTCATCCAAAGTGTCTCTCTCTCTCTCTCTCTCTCTCTCTCTCTCTCTCTGTGTGTGTGTGTGGCATGGCGATACATTATAAAAATGGTTTTTGCCTGGAAATCTCAAAATTGACTTGAGCAAAACTTTTATGTGCTTGATATGTTGGCATTTTTCGTTGTGCGCGTAAACCAATATCGCTTGTGCGATGGATAAAAATTGCTATCCGTATCATGCATATATGTGTCTAAATGGCATACGTATAGTATAGTTTGATGGTTATTTTTATGATTATTGGCGTACACAGGAAGAATCAAATTGAACCGACTTTTCAATTCCGCTGAGAGACAAAGCGGGAAAGAGAGAGCGAGAGAGAGAGAGAGAAACTCAGGAATAGCGTCAAATAAATGATCCGAATGAGAAAGTGAGATACAAAGTCAAACAAAGTACACACAATGTAAATGTGTGCACATATCTGCCACCGAAAGTCCATAGTTTTACGGTGCGCTGTTGTACGTTACCAATATATTATTCAGAGCGAATTGTCCCAAATTACAGAAATAGCGATCAACAATAACCTGTAGAGTGTGTGTGTGTGTGTGTGTGTTCGCCTTTAAGTGCGATAGAGAACCACACCGATAAAATGTCGATTAAATATTTAAGGCTCGTTCACCTTTGCTTCGCAATCAGTATCGTTATCTAATTGTTACCAATTCCAAACGATGTGCCGAAGAAGTTATTACGAAAGCATAATCGTAGATAAGTTGTTTCCAAATTGCGAACGCTGCAAACGTGACGTCCAAATCAATTTTTTTTTCTTTTCTGCTTGTGCCATCTCTCAACGAACAGAGTACATATATGGATGTGTGAATGGAATTCATCTGGGCATTCTCTCGTAATTTGACAGAAATGAGCACAAAACTTTTTCCTCGAAATGGTAATTTTCGGACGAGGGATAGAGGGGGAGAGAGAGAGATAGTATTTACTTTGAGCAAAAATACGAATTCTCAATTTTCGCACCAAATCACATCTCACTGGGGCGAAAAGTTGCAGTGAGCGGGAGCAAAAGAAACAGCATATGAGAAAGATAGACACACACACACACATACAGATAGAGAAAGATAGAGTTAGGGAGTGCAAACTGCATTGAAACGATAAAAATATTCGGTTATTCAGTTATTTCGTTCTTTGAGCTTAAGGTTCACTGAACTATAATCGAGTTAATGTTAATCAGTTTTCATCGTTGGAAAGTACATAGTATTCATATGAACATCGTCTCATTTATTTGGTGGAAGCACTTAATTTTGCTCGCCTCTCTAAATGAATTAGCTGAAAGCGAGTGCGGCGTCAATGCTGCTGCTGCTACTACACTATTCATTTTTCTGCAACTCTCTATCCCTTGTCTCGACTCTCTCCTCTCCAATTACACAAATGCACTTGTTTCGCTCACACACACACACACATTTGCGCCGGAACATTGGGATCTCCCGGCCAATGAACAAACAGAAAATTTAATTAAATTCTTTATTTAGGTTAATTTTCGAAGAATAATTTAATGGTCATATAGCAAAAACTGTATGCAGAAGCATGCTTAAAATTAGCCACACGAAATGGCTAATGCAGAGGCGGAACGTAAAGAGCCACGCATATCGAGTGTGGATGCCGATAGAATTTGAGTTTGGTGTGTGTAAACTTTATCTATGTGTGTATATACACTGGGTAAAGTGTCATTGCATTTCAATTTTATTGCTGTTTTTCGCTCAAGTATCTTGAAACCACACTGTTTCTACCTCTTATCATGTTTCTCTCATCACAAAATAGATTCCAGTTTGAATGAGTGCAAAAACAAGAAGAGGGATAGAGAGAGAAAAAAAAAGTACCGTCAACGCTTTTTATCAGAATCGTTATTATTCCAACGAAGCTGATGTATTTTTTTTCCTTTAACCACAGTTGCTGACCGAAAGGCATTTTTTGCGCCCTTCTTCTCTTCGCTTCAACTGAATCTAATTAAATTTAAATACAATCATGGTGATTGCAAAACACGTTGGACATATTTAAATATTTTGCGAGAGCGCAACAGCTCACTTACATTATGGTTGTGCCAAAAGAAATGATGGATATGTTTAGTTTTGAGTTCAAGAGGATTTTCCTTTCGATGCCCCATTCACATGGTGTGTGTGTGCGTGTGTCCAAAGTATATATTTGGTGCGTGCACTGCACATTTGTCACTGTCAATAGGAAATCATTTTTCTTGAAAATTCCATTGGAAAATGTTGTCGTTGCAAACGAGCATACCCAAGTCCAAGTAATTTTCGTCAGTCTCTTCTTCAAACTTTTCTTTCGATATATTAATAACTTTGTCCAGAATATGCGCAATTTGATCTTTTCGTTTTTCACATTGCAAATGGGTGGGAAAAGAGCAACAAAAAGAATGGAGCGCTTTTCGATTGTCCGGCCAAAATTGAATATGGTTTTATGCAAAAATGTGCTTTGCATAAATTCGTTCATGGGCTGTCCTGGGATATGGTGATTTTTTTTTCCTTCAGCCGACACTCGGCCAATGGTTTGTTTTTCCTTCTTCTGTTCATTCCGAGGCACATCGCGAAAAATGAAAGCGTGTATTGTAATTCCAATTTCACCGAAGCGAAACTCGTTTCCTGTCGCACACACATACACTCACCCAGATACAGAAATCTTTGACATTCCGAAAGAGGAGACATCGGCCAAAAAGGTAGACTACATTCACTGTGCGTACGATAACAAGAAATTGTTTTCTATGCTCATAAATTTCAATGTTGTTCATTCTTTAATTTTTGGCCGGCCAATCGTTTTCAGTCTCATTCGTTCAACGCGCAATAAATTGGGATTTGAAATTAAATTACGGAATTTTTGTTGTTGTTGTTATTGCTCTTCTTCATTCACTTTATACCTACCTCCCTACCTCCCTCCCTCTCTCTCTCTCTCTCTCTCTCTCTCTCTCTCTCTCTCTCTCTCTCACGGTCTCGTCGTTGCCCTATGCACTTATTTGATGTGCAGATTGGTGAATGTGCAAAAGAGCGACGGGTGTGCTCTGTACCACAAAGTATCGTGTTCTACACAACAAAGTTATACGCAATAATCATACACTCAACGAAGGTAGTGTGCTTGCTTCATAAGTTAAATACGAAAATTTTCCATTTCTATGCAAATTTTCGGTGTTTTTGTTGTTGTTCGCTATTTCTCGCTCTCCTGTATTTTTCCATTTTGTTCGTTTCGAACGGTTTGGCGCAGTTGAAGCGGCTTGCTCTTATGACCACTGCTCTTTTTATTCGTTTCCGCTCATCAAGAGTTTCGAAACGGACGAGGCAGAAAAAGATCGACAACGAGAGGGAAACCATTGAAATGTTGAGATGAATTTCAGCTGTTAGACTGTCTTGATCCGTGTGTGTGTGTATATATATATACATGAGCGTTGTGTTGTTACTGAAAAAAATCCAGTCATTGGTTTTCTCGATTTTCTTTTCATCTCATATTCGACAAGATCATGTGTTGTTTTATGCCGTTCTTTCATTCCTTTTTCGGTCTGTGTTGCTTTTTTTTCTCTCTCTTGCTGTTGTTGTTGTACTTTCTGTGCAATTGTGTATGGTTTTTGAGTATTTTGTCTGTTTCATAACGCACAAAATGAACATTGTAGACGGTGAACAATGTTATAGGATGTCCTTTGTTGAAAGTCCTTTGGGGCACGTTAATTTCCATTGCTTTGAACGGTAAAAAAAATGATAATATAATGCAAATAGTTGAAGCATTCAATGGTTCAGCAAATGTGGGAACACGGTACATACCGAATAGGACCGCGATATGGACAAAATTGAGCGAAGCAAAGCGCCAGAAGCGAAAGAAAGCAACACGAAAAAAATCGAGAGAGGGAACAAAATAGCACACACACACACACACACACAGTTACACACAAAAAAGGACATAAATAAATAAAATCAGCACAGCAAAATAATACACTGCACTTGAAAATTAAATCGCAGTACCTACAATCCATGGACAAGTTACACACAGTTGTGTGTTCATTTGCAAATAAAAATAAATGACTAAAATGACTGAACAACACATTGTTATGCAGTTGAATTGAATGGCCAAACACACACACACATACCGTCGTATCGTATATTTTATGCGGCGAACGACACATAAAAAACGCAAATCCATATACTTCAATCGATAGCACTTCACTTCGGTAATAAAATCAATAGCAAGTGGTGCGAACGGGGGCAATAGACAAACACACAAAATCACAAATGCCACTAACTACCTCTTGTCGCTGTATGCAAAAAATGCTTTATCGCCATTATCATTTTCTGTTGCTGTTGGCCAGAGCCCAGCTTGTTGTTGTTATTGTAGTTTTTGTCCCCGCGATTCAATTTGATTCGCTGTGCAATTCGATTGTGGGACAGTGAGTGTATAGAAAGCATTTTCTTGTTTAATAAAATGCAAAATTGGATTTTATTGTTTAAATATTAATAAATTTTTCATGGTAAATTGATCTTGATTGTGGTTCATATGATCCGGATAATTGAAAACAGAGGAAAAAAATTTATTTATATATTTCGAAATGGAATTTAACAGGATTTTAAATATGCATGTGTATTCGCGGTAACGGTGACGTGTTGTTGGTGTCAGCCGCATAAAAGCGTCCCAATGGTTTGATCATTATTTTTCCGTTGTTATATTCGAGTATTTTATTTGGAAAAATGAAAATACGGTTGCCTTTGGTGTTGCGTAACTTTTTTAGTTTTTAAGAAACGATTTTTTTTATAATTCTCGATTGTTTTTGTTGTTGGAATTTGCGCGAATGCCGGTCGTTGTTTTTTTTCCTCATTCAATCTGCGGTTCATGAGAGTTTTATTTTTGCAGTTATCGTCAACTGGCAAATCGTCGGTAATTCGGTTAGTTTCGATCGTTTTTCGGTATGAACGGCACAATGCGCGCCACCATTATATTCTCTCTGTGTGCATTGTTTCCGTAAAAACAACAAATAAATAATTACGATTACACATCATTAAGCCCATTAAATCTCAAAACATTGTCTCTCCGTCTCTCGCTCAAATATCACTCAATTCAACGGCAATTACTTACAATTAAATAACACGGGAATATTCAATAAAAACAACAGTTTTGAATCCATTTATTTGGTCTATTGAACCTATTTAATGGACACAGTGGCATGTGAATGTGAGTGTGTATTGTTATTTTGGATGATGTACACGCCTACAATCGTCTGCCACGCGATGCGATGACCATATGACCATCAATGAGGCGATTCAATGACAGATCATCAACTTATTGATTCGCATGAACAGACCCGATCTAAACATCGGGAAAAACTGCTGATTTTGCTTGCAGGCAGCATCAAACGAGCAAAATCGAGCGAGATGCTGTTCTTTGCCCAAGACCAAAAAGAAAAGTGAAAATAAAAACGAACGGATGAATGAATGAATGAATGAATGAAGAAGAAGAGGAGCAAACATTCCTTATATGAAATGCATTCCCATTGTGTGTTTTATTATGTTCATGGCCAATACACATTTGTAGCGCACGTCAGCCCATAAGAGAGAACGTGCTTCTCCGGAATATTATCATTTTCACATCGTTGTGTACGCGATGTTTCCGGAAAAATCGTCGGACCACCAGCAAAACCACAGTCCACCAATTTATTACTTCTCTGCATTTACGTTCAAATATTCTCATTCAATTTTCGGTCGTTTTGTTTTTGATTTTTCGCATTTTCTCTCTCTCTCTCTCTCTCTCTCTCTCTCTCTCTTTCTCTCTCAATTTTTTCGCTCTCCTCCTACTTCTTTTTTGCTCGTTCTTTGGCCCATGTTGCTATCGTTTTGGCCATCATATCCATTTCGTTGCTGTGTGTCTAGTTTTTGGCTGAATCGTAATGTGTCGTGGAAATTTTCACATGGACTCTCAGGCACGTTCTATTATTTTGCTCATTGTGCAAGTGTGTGTGTGTATATTTTTTTTGGCTCCTCTCTATTTAGCTCAAATATGATACCAATTTTTGGCGAAAGAATAGCGAGAAACCGAATGTGTACGCAACGACACCGACCGCATTCGAATAAAACACGAAATGAATTTCTACGTAAATGTGAAATAGAAATAAAAACGGTTTCAGCTGAATCGACAAAGCAACAAAGAGGAAACATTCATGTGAATGTAGTGCAGACATGTGTCGGCAGAGAGCGAGAGCAAGAGAACGACAGGCAGAGAGTGAGCGTACACACGAGTAAATGGTAAAACATCGTAACCAGAAGTAAAAGAACCAATTTCATGTGCAAATTACCATCATTTAGCATTTATTATTAACCATTTTATTGTTTTTGCTCGATGCTCTTCCCTTCTCGACAAACTACAGCTGTGTTATGCGCTAAAAATTACTATGAGACCAACAGAATCACATAATGCGCGTATAATACACAGACACTTATGGTAGAGCCAAAAAGAAAATACGGGAGATGGAGAAAGAGATAAAGAGAGCGTATGAATATATGTGATACACGTATTTTTCGGAAATGTTGTGGTTGCGCATCGAAGGCGATAGCGAACGTTCGGCGTGAGGCCTGAGAATCATATTTATCAATGCTTTTGCAGAAAAGACAAGCACATTAGCTGCAAATTAGCCTTCTATTAGCATCACAAAATTCGCAGCAACAGAATCGAAGAACGACCAATTCACACAACCGACCCACATGCACACATCGCAAGTGTATTTAATGTCAAAAAGGATCGAAACTCGGCTCGTGCATAACCTTGCAAAATCAATTAATACAATTCCGTGGGAATTGAACAATTGGAGTGGCGCCATCAAAAATCTGTGTTTACTTAAAATGCAATTTCCACTCGGGTTTCGATTATATATTCGTGTTATTATAGCGCCCGTAAAGCCATTCTCTCTCTCTCTCTCTCTCTCTCTGTTTCTCTTTGTTTTACGACCCCTTTCTCTTGATAACGTGATTCGTCAGGCGTCTTTGTTCAACGCAAATAGTTCGTTGCGATTTAAGGAGCGAATGCTATACACGTTTTTGTACGAAACATGCTGAAATGGCCTTTTAATCCACTGTATGCTGTGCGTTTTGTGGATGTGTGGGTATGTGTGTGCTGAAGGAAATTATGCATTCAGAAAATCGCTAGCAAAGCCATTAAACGCACGGTAAACATTTAACTTGGACGTAAAACAAGCATTTAACACACTTCGATCGGCAAAAGGCTCGATGCACATTCGCGCCACGCACATACACACTTGATGTAAAATGTATAATGAGCACAGCACAACAGAGCACATTCAAATGATTTCCTCTCACTTTTCCTTTGAACTTTGAACGGAACGGCAACTCGACAAATACAAAGTATTCAAGCCTCTTTCACCATTTTCTCTCTCTTTCTCTCTCCAATCTCTCTCACTTTTTCCCTCTGTGTTGTTGATTTGAATTTTTCGCATTTAATTTCGCAAACACATGCACTTGTGCACAAATTAGCTGCTAATGAATATGCAAAAAGTGTTCGGTTCGGCTAATTGGATGTGCCGTACATATACACATACACTTACAACCATTTTGATTCATGATGTCACTTGGAGCTCGTTGTGTCTGGAATTTTGAGATTGTGAGAACATCTTAAGAGCACTTACATGTTCAATTGACAATTTAATTACAAATGAATTACAATGTGATAAATGACTCGATATATCGGTCAAGAGTTACACTTTGCTACGTTGGCAAAATTGGTGCGCAGTCTCTCTCTAGGGTCGAATCGATGGAGAGTTCTCCAAGAAGAAGAAGAAGAAGAAGAAGAAGAAGAGGAAGAATAAAACACGAATCCCCTTGAATAATTACTAATAATCGAATTTGCTCAAGCAAAAAAGAAATGTTCGGGAATGAATTGATCGAGCAAAGAATGTAAATTGAGGTCATCGAATATATTTCCAAAATTGTAACAATAAAACAAGAGGGGATAATGGCACAAAAGGACCTATATACACACTCACACCGTGTGTCTCTATCTTTTTCACTCCTGGCAAGCGTTGACTACACTACCCCGAGAGCCGATCGAAATCGATGCAAAAAGGACGTTAATGTAACCGAATGATACGAAATTATGTGGAGGTTTCGAGAAAAATTAATCGACTGTAAAAATAATGATAACGAAATGTATCCGCAAAAATAAAAGCGATTTGAGGAGAAAGAGATAGAGTGAGAGAAAGAGAGAGAGAGAGAGAGCAAGAGGAAGTTGTTTGGATGCTGTCAATTGCGTTTTATGTACAATTTTATCGCTGAAAAAATGATTAATATTTCAAACATATTCTCAGCTTGAAGAGCCCATTACATTGAAAATGAGCTCGCTCATTTAAATTTTCTTTTTTTTTCGGTTCTTGTATTGAGGCGCCTTCAATTCACTGCAATAAAATTGTTTGTGCGCTCGTTCCATCGTTCATTCGTTCGTTCGTTCGCTCGCTTCGACATTCAGCCCCGGCTCAGAACCTCGATTATCTTGTGAAACTTGGCGAAAATGCATTGCAAAAAAACGGCTCGAATCTGATTTATCACTTATTGAGTTGATCGTCAATCAAACGAAATTACATTTTGAAATAAGTAAGAAATATTAAATGCCAACGAATTTCTTCCCCTCGTTCGTTTTCGAAATTTATCTCTTGCAATTGTACAAATGGTTTTTTCAAACAAAAACCGTTTTACGTCTGTTTTTGCCGTTTGATGTCTTCGGTTTTTTTCTCGTTCAACCATCACACATATAGATTTGCGAGTTCACGCTGAGGAATTTCTTCTCGTTTTTTTCCTGTGTGTATGTGTATTTGCGGCTATATCTCCAAACATGAGTGCACGTTTCCTGTTCGTGGTCAACCACATTCAATGGGCTCCTGATTTATTGATACCAAAACGAATCGGGGCCAAAATGAAATGAAATTTAAGAGAATGCTATTATGTCATCAAGAATATTCTGAACGAACTATTGTGGGAAAGCCCCCAAATGATTTGGCCGAGCTGTACACAAAAAAGGTTGGCTGAGTGAAAAAAAGTTTTCTTGCAAACTGAATTCGATAACAAAGTGGGGGAGAGGGAGAGAGACTGATGAGAGAAAGAGAAAATACAAATAAAAGCAAACGAATAAAAAAAAGAGAGAAAAAGAAACAAACAAACTACTCGCTGGCAATTTTGTTTTTGAACGTAAATGAAAACACCATAAAAAAATAAACGAAGTATACTTTGTGTATTCTCTGTGCAACAAATGATACACAAGCCGAATGCGAAGCAGTGAAGAGAGAAAGACACAGAGATAGAGAGATAGATAGAGAGAGAGAGAGAGAGAGAGAGAGAGAGAGAAGGAAAAAGAAGACAAAATTGCGGATAAAGTAAACGGCAAACCGACAATCGACACACAAAACAAAGCAGCATTGCTTTTACGCAGCATTAATTTGTTGCTGGACCGTATGATTCCCATCGTAACAGCTTCGCAACTTATCACGCGCATCATAGAGCATTGGCGAGCAAGATAAATTTTGTATTCGGTATGAAAAGCTCGATGCGGCCAGCGAGGAGGGAATGAGAAAAGAGATGAAAGTTGAAGTGAATCTTTGGCGTATTTTAAATTATACAATTCATGGTGCAGACATAATTGTTCCTCCCCACAGAGTCATAACAGTTTGTGCGTATTTTTACGATAACAACGATGCTTGTGTGCTCTTTTCGCCGCTCGACTGTTTTTTTTTCCTCTTCTTCGTATTCGTCACTGTCGATAGTGAGTGTATGTGAGACAGAGAGAGAGAGAGAGAGAGTCCGGGCATATTCGCATTGGTTGGCGGCTCTCATCGTTCCGCCACTGTTTCCGCTCCTTTCAATTTCGTTCCACAATGATTTCGTGCACATCAATGTGTGTGAATACGGGTCTTTGTCGTTCGTTCTTATTATTTTTCTCTCTTTTTTGCTCTCTCCATTCTATTCGCTTCTTCATCAAACATTGGTCAATCTTAATATTTAATTCATGAACGTCTGATTATTTTGTCCCGACGCCCGACATTAGTTTTTAAACGGCATGGCTTTCTGCTTCTCTCCACTGATTGCCATTCACTTATTTCGCACAATTCGGAAAGGAAAAAAAAATCCAAAAATTCTAGAAGAAAAAACAAACGAGAAATGCATGCAAAAGCAAAAGCAAAAGCCAACGAAATAAATATTCCAGATCCAATGCATGCGTTACACTGGCATTTTGATTTGGAAACCCCATTTGAATGCGGCACGAAAGTGGATGGAACACGAGTTTATTGCATATCGATTTGGCAGAAGGAGCCAAACACACAAAAAATTCACATGGCAAAATCGAAGCAAAGCGAAGAAGCGGAAAAAAAAAACAACGCACACAACGATGTCTGGTGTGAAGAGTAGAAACATCAACATCGAATTTGAATGCCATCATTTGCACACTTAGAAATCTGTAGCGGGATGATAAATTGATCGAAAAAGGATACGGTATGAATGTATGTGCGCGTGTGTGTTTTTCATCTTCCCGTCCAAAAGTGTAGACGTATAAATTGTGGCAGTGGAGCGCACGAAAAACAACAAAAACAGCCTCTCTCACTTTCGTAACATTGCCGAATATATACCCATTGAATATTTAGTGATTTTCTTTTCTTATGTTTTGCGCAGTCAACCTTATTTATTATTTATTGCGGCCCTGCATATGTACCGGCTTCGACGACTACTTTGGTTTAAATTTTTTTTTCGTCCGATCTTTTGCTCTCTCTCTCTCTTTGCCTGCTTTCACCTTGTGTTCTCACCTCACCGAATGGCAACCGTGTTGAGACGTCACACACGTACGTGATATTTAAGTATTTTGTTGATTTTTTTTTTCGTTGTTTGCCATCGATGAAACTGCTCTCGCAGCACTTTGGCCAAAGGACCACACTTTTCAAAGAGCGAGACAAAAACATTTGCATATTTAACTGCAAATACACCGCTTACCCTTACTCAGTCCACTTCGAGCTTCACACAGAATGTCTTTTCTAAGTCTAGAAACTTGACCCGTGCCCAAGAACTCACATGCAAATTCGACGATCTAAAACAAATACACATTTTCACACACACACGTTTTCTCTCTCTCTCTCTATCTTATTCAGAAGTTCAACGGCCTCCGTTCCATGGAAAAGCTTTTGATGCAGAAGAACATTTGGTTGAACATTTTTCCCATTTCAATGTCTGCAAATCACATTTTATCCGAATATTATTTTACTAAATATGTGTATTTTCAGTGTGTGCACTGAACATCGAATGCAATCGAAAATAATTCAGACATACCATTCGTACTCTTTAGGTGTATTAACTGCAAATGACTAACTCATCGAAAATATAAAGTAGAGATTGCATCGTCGAATGTCATTGGAATGTTCAAATTTCGATGGGCACTTATACTTTAACCGTTAAACCTCAATGTACGAAGAGAAAACGAGCAACAGAAAAAATTGTCATAATTCCTTGCCATTTCCCATTCGGTAAATTTTATCGTTGATGTGTCGAGACCGTCATTATGCGTATGTAATTGCCAGCCTTGATTATCCCTAACGCCATTCAAGTGGTGAATAATTTGACAATATGATGTGCCCCGAAATACGGTTTTGTTCCAACAAATACCAGAGAAGATATGAATGAATACGCTCACAACTCGCATTATTCCAATTGAACTCTCGCTCGTCCGTTCATTCTGAAATGAAAATAGTTTTTATATAATAACAATTGCGTTGGTAATGATTTCGTGTTTTGTTCGACGAAATATTTGCGAATGTGATTTATCGAGAACAATATGGTATTTGGTGGTCGTTTTGAAGCGGGAGATAGAGAGAAAGGGAGAACTGATGCATGCATCGAGCATAAGTAGATTGAGTGGCATTCAAAACCCAAAACCTAATGCAATTGCAAATTGTGTTAAAGCGATTTGCCAGGTCAGGCTATTTGGTTTTTGGCTGGCAGACATATCACACATCCGGAACATATGGGTGTGCATATGGTGTTATTGTGTTGTGTGTATGCAGTGCAAAGGTTTCGAGTGCTCTGAAATATTGCAATAAACACCGTTTTCAATGAATTTATTTATATGATGTGCTGTAGTTTGTGTGTTCGTTCACACTGTAAGTCCATCCTTTCAACAACTCATCGCTTGCTCTTTCCTTTTATCTCTTTATTTCTCTGGAGAATATTCGGTGACGATCCAAAAGCGGCCCCGATGATAACGACAAATAATGACAAAATTCCATTGGCGTTGCTTAGTTACTTAATTAAAGTCGGTAGCCAATGCCATTGAGTCTTACAGAACAAAGATTTGGCCCATTTCCTTCGATGCACATTGGAAAAAGCGACAGAAAATTGAATGCTTGAAGAGATTCACTTGAATTGGTGAAAGGCACAACGAGCTTGCTCCCACGAGTGATAGAGAGATAGAATTTTCATCGCAACATAGATTGTATTGCGGTGGCGTTGGCTACCAGAGAGATAGAATGTAAATGCGAGAGAGAGAGAGAGAGAAAGAGAGAGAGAAACCCTCAGCTGCATCAACTTGATGACTGGAGAATCGGTATTCACACATGCACGGCCTCGGCATTTTGATCTCTTAACATTGGGCCGGCACTGTCCTCATCATCGTCGTCAGCGGCGTTGCTGTGTACGTACACCATCGAGAACAGATGCCTGAATGAGTTATGTGCACAATTGCACATTGAATGATAAAATGTCATGACAGCGACCGACAATTACGACGGTTAAAATATCTGTGTTATCAATGTTAATTACGTATTCTGCGTATTTAACTGTGCAGCGGCTGTTTTGGTGTCGCATAGTCTTGCCATATTCCTTCATTGTTTGAGCGTACGTAGATGCAATAGGTTGGAATGTGGCCGAAGATGCATTCGCTTAATCGCTATGCAGGTGAATGTGCCAAATTCCGGGGAATATCCCGTGTGAAAAAAAATGACTGACTGACTTCAACTTCAGTTGACTTTAGTTGATTGAATTCATGTTTTTGCTCTAAGAAAATAACTTTGTCCCAAATTAAGTAACTTAGATTGACTTGTAACTTCAAATGATTTCAGTCAAGTATCAAAAACACCACATCTGCACTTATCGACCAATGATGCAATACTGACTTGGTCAAATACGTTTGGTGACATAAGTCGTCAATGCATCTCATTAAGACGCGATCATAGAGACCTCCCACGGTTCGATACACCGAATCAGTATAAAGTTATTCGCAGTGTCTAGAATTGCCCCGTTTCCGAGTTTGCCCCACTCTCCCCTACACTACACTTTGTACTGAAATGTCAATCAAAGTAAGTCATTTTTGTCCGAAATTAGTTAACTGACTGCTCAGTTACAATATTTGCACACGATATGTTAAGCGTCACACCGTAAATTATGCTCTGACCAAATGCATATCGATATGCGAATTGTTCGGGTGAAACGATCGATTTTGACACCGATTGCAATATTATACGCTTTCTCGAAATCCAACTACATTCCAATTGTATGTTGTGTGATTACTGATTTGATAATTTTATTTGGCATAAAGCAACGAACACGCCCAATATCGGTGTATGGGCTAGAGTCAAAGCGAAAAATAGGTGACCAACAGCCGTATCAGCATCATTTGTGATGTACAACACACTGTGTGCACATTCCATGATGTTACCATTTTCGATTTGGAGCATTCCAATTGTTCCGAAATGCAAACAATTTCACAAGCTGTCAGTGAATTATCACTTGGAGCAAATTTGATTTTTGCATTTACAACAAATTAAATTTATCGGTTGTGCATTTCACTATGTGTATGTGGATGCATGACAAATGTGCATTGGAAAATCCCCCAATCCAAATTGATGTATTAATTGCAGTGTATGCTGGCTAGGTTGTATATATGATACACTTCTAAATGTCGATTTTCATCAATTTCTCAAAATGCAATGCGACAGGCAATACGAGATTGTACATATTTGCAGCCCGAGAAACAAAATTGAGTTATGCGGTATTGAACTATTGACAAAGATGATAATCCATTTCAGTGGCACTTCCTTTCCCTTCAGATATGATAAACTGCGAAAATTGCCACATTATGTTGAATCTAGACGTGATGTATATACGTATGCGTGATATCTTGCCAAAACAAATTTACTTTACCCATTTTTCAGAGCATGAGTTTTCGAGAGATAGAAATAGATTGAGAGAGCTACTCTTCGTCGTCGTGCATAATGCACAAGCATTACAAAATCATTTAACTTCCAATAAACAAACAAGAAGATTTATTCTGGTTTGGCTGTCATTTAAAATGTCATAATATAAAAAAATAAAAACAAAAATATGCTTCATTGATCCTTTCGTACGATGGAGATGGAGATCCAGTTGAGCGAGAGTAGACGCCAGAAAAAAAAACCAGAGTGAATTTAGCAGCGCGTCAAAAATTTTGTAAATAGATTTTGCATTGGCGTCGCAGCTACCGTTGCCATGATAAAACTCGTGTCATATCTCATTTCAGATTATGAAAGTGCTTCTTGCTTGGACCGGTTTATTGTGTGTATTGTTCGCTTTTTTCCTTCACTGCTGCGGTGGGTTCTTGTTTTCGATGTCGTATCTCGGCGGCAGTGACGGTAGTCAATGGCAGTTATCATTTTGTGCCAACTTCGAAAACTTGCAAATATTCGAGATAGAGAAGAGAGAAAAAAAGCAACTGAAACATAAAATAAATCATGAGGAAGGCAAATATCTGGAAAGTTCATGACTTTTATATCGGGAAGTGTTCTTGAATATGTTATCCGCGTATACTGCTGTATGCATGCACGCAAACGAGCAAGCAAGCGAGAGATCATACCGTCGAAGTACCGGCTGAGTTCGAGTGGGTGGGCAAAAATGTTTGTTGTATACAAATATGTACACACAATATAAATGTATGTGGCTTGTGTTCTCTGTTTGATGTAAATTAAATAGAACATTGTTGTGATTTCCATACGCGTTTGAAACTGATATTTCAAATGTGATGTGCATGGATCGTCGAAAAATAGAATCCGGCATCACAGGAACGATGAACCGTACAATTGTTCCTGCATTTTTTTCTCCACCTTATGTTAACTCTAGATAAAATGGGGGGTCTAGAGGCGGATTCAGTGTTACGCACGTCAAATGCAAATATTGACTTTTCACATCGTGTGCAAAAAGAATCAAAGATTAAGATGATTTGTTTGCACTACTTGAATCGAATACTTCGAGTTCGAAGTATAAACTATGACGCTTATCACCATTAGTCTTATCCATTCGTTTCGCATTTTTTATATTTTGCTTATGATTTTTTTCCCTCACTTCTTTTGCATCGACAAGATGAATATGAACGTACATTTACTCGTCGAGATGATGCAAAGCACTAAAAATGACGCTGTCATCTCAAGAGCTTGTTTTATTTAACACTGCCACTCGATGGCAATCTTGTGCCACTTCCACTTTACGCTTGTGTTATGCTTTTAAATTTTTGAAGTTCACTCGTCATACTCTGTATACGATATATATCCACTAATAATATTTTGTTTCTTCTTTCTTTTGTTGCAGGTAAGTTGGAGTGTGATAAATGACAGCATGCCAATAATTATGAAAATATCGCCATTATTAGATAACGACCAAGTCAGCAAATAATTAGCAGGTATAAAAAGAAATCAATGGCTAGTTGTTATGCAAGGTAATTATATGATGGCAGGCAATGTTTTGTAACGCGCGAAGAACACGGTTATCATTATGCCGCATTGGGAAAGAGTTAAAACGGCCCGAACAGAATTAAATCCATCCAATGAGTCAAGGCGTCCCTCAAGGGAACGATGTTCTTACATCAATAATAATTATTTAATAACAACTTTGGTGCTTATTAACACACACACACACACACACAAACACTCAAGTAAATGTCCTCAGTCCGCTTCATTTCCATAAAACGATTTGGTTTGTTCAAGTCTTCAACACACCGTTACCCCCATGACATGATATTAAATTCAATAAAATCATGAAATGAACTCATTGCGATACCGATACAATAACGACATGGTTTTCCATCATCACATACACAGTTTGGTATGCATACTTTACTTTGTAATGAAACCGAAAGAAAAATGATTCCGAAAAAAACCTGACATTTTGATCTATTGACCCGATAAGAAAGTAAACGAGCACATTTTTGATATTGCATCAGCAGCAATGGCAACAACAACAACAAATTAATGGAAAATTATTCAAACAGCTCTCTCTTTAGAATGGACTCGATTGTCGATGGACGTGTACAAAATATTCCCTCAAAATGTACACGATAATTTATTTATATGCATATGAAAATGACAGTAGTTGTAGTGGTCGGAGGAAAAAAAAGGGACACAAAAGAATGAAAAACGGAATTTTATTAATGATCTTTGCCGTAAATATATGCAAATGCATTGTCAGCATATATGGTGGGCTACACGGGGAGAAAAAAAGGGCGGAAAATGACGACCGGAACTATAACGGTCGATGTGTTTTTGTTGCTGTTTGCTTTGCTATTCATGTTTTCTTAGCTCAGTTTGTCAAAGGTCATCGATACAGGACGAAAAAAAATGAATCAGAACAAGAATATGACTCACTTTTTGTGCCGCATGCAAAATAGACGAGAGTCTTTGCATGAAATCACGCATTCTTCTGAATGCTAACCCAACATCGGCATATAGAAAAGGAATGTGACGTCAATAAATCGAATGAGATTGAAATTACACAACAGTGTAAATAAATTATCACTTGATTGTTACTTTTATTGTTATTGAATATACAATGACGCTCAAGTGGGAGATACAAAGCGGTCACCAATGCCAAACGGACTGAATTGTCAAGTCATGCTATAGTCAAAATCACATGAGGAAGTTCATATTTAAAGCCGTAGCATTATTATGGTTCTATTTTTCAATTTGCGGAGAATCCAGATCGTCGTCATCGTCGTCGTCGTATACCTGATGCTAAACACATCTCGGCACAACGCCGTACACTCGGCCTTATCAAATGTGTACTCAATTTGCGAAGCAATACAAACATCCACTCCCATCTGGCAATGCCAAGCCCATTTCAGCTGATAATTTAATGTGACAGAAGTTGAAGATATAAATATTTAAAAGCCACTTACAAAGCGTAAAATTGCGGACGATGATCCGACAATTTCGGTGTATAAATTTAATTTGGCCGGACATTTTTGGAAATGGTGGTGTTGGTGTCAATGAGGCAACGGTTTGTCATTTTTATAGAGTTATGTGTTTGTGAATCTTTGTTTTGAGAAAGGATCGATGGCAAGAGGAGCGTACAGCTGTGGGGGAATGGGAAAATGGTCCTAATGCTTCATATATTAAATTTTAAACGCAAAGAAACATGCAGGCAATAGCAGAAAATTAAATGGGAATTTTCAATCAAAATGAAGAGCAAATGAAAAATTTGCTGAATCACATTTAGCATATCAATCCTGGCATCGTTCTCACATCGACTCGACGTTGTAATCCGAACAGCTTCTCTGTTCGTTTTTGCTGTTGCTCTCGTCACACACGAATTGAATCAATAATCAGAAACTATGCGGCACACGTTGGAATGGAATGGAACGAACGAACGATCAAGCGAATGGATGAACAAGCGAAAAGAAATGCGAGAAACGTGTCAATCAAACAGTTAGTCGGATAGTGTTCTAGCGTTTGGCTTGTTTGAAACGATGAGTCGAAGTACCGTTTGGTTGTGTTTGTGTATGTGTCTGTGTGCAATGCACGGATGATGGAATGCATTGAAAACGGATTGAAATGCTCACCCGAATGCTTATCACGACAAAATAATATCAAGAAAATTTGCATTATTTGATTAGCTGAAATATGTAATGCATATTGGTTTGGCTGGCGGATCCGGTTATTAATTCTGGTTTTTGCATGGCCCGAAATGCTGTAACGACCATCCAGAGAGTGAGGTACACGGAGAGAATGGAGAGGAAACTAGTTGAATTGTCATAAAAATGCAATATCGTACCGTTTGTCAGTTTAACTGTTGGCGTCGCAAATTTTTGATGTTTTATTTACCTGCAATCAAATGGATCTCTCGATTTTATTGATTGTGCCACTATTTGACGTTCATATTTGGCCATCAAAATCTTCGCATATTTTACCGATTTATACTATCCGACATGTATTCATGAAATTTGCATAATGTATACGATGGGTCGACGGTAAAATGGATAGACAGCAGAAGACAAAAACCAGAACGAGAACATCGGCAACAATATCAATCGCTGAATTATGAATCTTATATGCGATTATTTTGGTTTTTACAACCGATTACTTTTGCAATGAATTTTTCCCTGACATGGACCGGTGTACGCATGTACGACGAATGGCCAAGCCCCGGATTGCATTGTTTAATGATCGACGAGATGCGAGTATACTATATGTACGTATATTATATGCAATAAAAGCGGGTTTTAGTGTTTTAATGGCATGTGTTAAGTCAGTGGCTGTTTACTGCTTGAACATGAACATGAACATTGTTTTGCGCTGCACCAATACCAACAGTTGTACGTTTTAATTAAGTTTCCTGTCAGGTTTGATTGATTTTTTGCCCCTCTACGTCTCGGCGCTCCGGCCAAAAGATCACATATCCGAATGCTTCGGGAGCATATCCTGGACAGACACAACACACTCACATAAATTATTTATCAATCAGAGAATATCGTTGCGCATTGCGATTATTCCATTGACACAACGAAATGAAATTGATATCAAGTATGACACTAATGATCACGAAAGTGATTATTATGGACTTAGTAAATAGTTTTTCATTCTGGTCATTCGTTTAATTTTTTTTTCTTGCTGCATTTTTTTCTTCAATGCCACCGAGACGATGTACATTTTTCTTTTTTTCAATGGTCCAAATTACTTATGCATGTCTGACGCCAATTCTACACATATTTTACAACATCATTGCGTTTCATGTGTTCATGCCACTTTTTTTTCTGGTTTGTTTGGTAATCTTCATCTCCAAACCATTGAACATTATCGCATTAAATGCATCACGGCAACCGATTAATTGACGCAGAAATGAAATCGTCTGGAGCACACGCGTCACTTCATCTTCTTTGAAATGTTTCAAAAACCACAAAACAGATATTTTCCCTCTCTCCGTACGTTTGAATGTACAAATGCCATTATGTTTATTGATGATTTTTTTTTTCTCATGGAGACTAAGCGGTTTTTGTACATGTGAATGTGCTGGCTAAAAAAAAAAATGATTTCGACACATTTTTTTTTGCTTTTTCTTCATTTATTTTGCTACTGTGGAAATGCGATGGGAACTGAAATCATTTAATTCAACGTTTTTGCTTCAAACACTCATTCCAATTTCAAAGAGCGAATTTTCTTCATTATACTCAACAATAAAACAGGTTACTTTTTAATTATTTACCATTGAGCGCCTTCGGCGAATAATTTGCCATTAAAATATGTTTCCGCTCATTTTATTTTTGTGATAGCTCAATCAAACAACTTCAATTTTGTTCTGTTTATTTTGTACTTGTTGGGTCGATTGAGGTGCAAATAGCGGCTAAATTTTGCGGAAAAAAAAGAAAATGTACAGAAAAACGAATTGAAATGTGGATGAACGGCTCTTTGATTTTGGGAAAAAATATTTAGATTTATTATCGTTTTGATTTCTTTCAAAACATTTCAACATACTTAAACGTTTTGTGGTCATTTTCATCGCCTCAAACTACGTGGAATGAGTAAATCAAAATCAACAGAGAAAACATGAATCCTGAGTATCCAAAAATATGCTATCTCGTATGAGTGTTTTTCCGTTTGTATGTGTGTCATCGAAGAACAAAGATAGATAAAACATAACGGAAAGTGTCTGCCTCACTGTTTGTCACCATCTCGTCTTCACAATGTTGGATATATATTGATTTGTTGGGGCTGATTGTCGTTGATATTGCTATGTGGATGGGCTTGACCGTAACCGATTTTCATTCTATAAATAATAACAGTATTATTGTTGCTTGTAAAATCGATTTCAAAGACGAACTACCATCATCAAAGTCTCATGTGCGACGTGAATATCAACATGCGATGCTTTATTCATATATTTATAATATGTCAGTAAATGGTTATCGATGGACGAGACAATCTTAACGTGCGAAAATGCGCTACACTGTGAGTGTGTATGCCAGAGCATACGAGTGCTTCGAAGGAAAAGAAAAACAGACGATAGCAATATCAGTAGCAGCAGTACATCGTTGTAGGTAGGAGTGAAGAATTTATCGACCATTTGATTAAAGAAAGGTTTTTGTTGCTGCATTGCCATTTTCAACGATTTCAGATTTTTCGGTTAATTTACCTTTCTATACACCAGTTGCCCATTTTTGTCCTAAGTTCTCTATTCTGTCTGCATCAATCCAACCGAACCGACCGAACCGACCGAACGATACGGAGAATAAACGAAGGAACGATATTGATAGAATTCATTATCCTCTTCGATTTTTTTTCTTTTTCTTCTTCTTCTTCATTTTCTTCTATTATCTTCTTTTTTTCGTGCGAATAACGATGTGACGATGTGTTAGCTACCCAAAAATGTCAACAGATTGTGAAATCTCGAAGATTCATTCATTACGGACGTAGGTCCCGAAAACAAGATACAGTGCGAATAAATTGGTGGCCATCCATTCCGTTTGAGTTTTCTTGTCGTTTATTTTTTTTTCATCTTCACTTTTGCATCGTCACATACACATATTTATTGAGCCACCGTTTTTTTTCTGTGGACGGATGGCATTTTACCTGTCGATTAAGCCGCACGTTGGATTTATATGTGTGTGTCACATTTGGGACACTAGCACATAATTTGTGCTCACAAAATATTTCTTCTAGATTGCTGTCAATAAACTTTGGCACTTATGGCGATGTTCACATACACACATACTCCCTGAGGCATGAATAAGCGGTGATGGGCACAAAAACGCTACAAATATAACAAGTGCTTTACAGCATGAGATTGGACTAATTCACCATGAATTTTTGAGAATCGATTTTAGTTGCTGATGCTGAATGTTGATGTCGATCTGTATACACAGGGGTTGGGAAACGAAAAATATATTTGAAACTCAATATATTTGCGTTGTTTTGGCACGTTTTCATTCAATAAATTACATTTTAACTATATTTGAATGAATTATCCAACCCACTCCCTGTATATAGCCCTATGTAGGCGAAATAATCTAAAATGCGAAAAAAGTAGAAGAAAACGTGTTGCAATCGTAATGATGAAATTTTCCAAATTCAGTTTAACCATAATGACGTAATGATGCTGAACTGACTGGAAAAAAGTCTCCAACAATGACTTTTTACTGTGAAAGTATGAGTTTAATCTTATCGTTTTTTTATTCGCAACACTAGCACCAGTTGTGTGATATGCTTTTTCGCTCCAATTTCAAAAATGAAATATGTGAACTAAAACGTCTCCAAATGTTCATTCCATTTATTTATGTACTACCAACTTGGTATTAATAACATATCGTTAGAAATGACCTTTTTCTGTACGTTTTTTCGTGCGCTTTCATGCTTACAGTTTGCTTTTGTTTCCCATTTGTCCGTTAAATTGAGAATAAAAACAACGAAAAATCGAATGCCCTTCAGCGTTTGGCACAGTTCAAGAAGAAGTGAAAGTAAAAGCAAATTACGATCAAAATCAAACATATGCACTCACACGACGGTTCCAAGAAGCGTCGAACGAAGGAAAAAAAACCTTCCAAGATTGACGCTCTACGACGGAAAACAGCTTAGAGAGCGAGAAATAAAAAGCGCTACAGAATCAACTACTCGAGATTGGGATATATATGGAACCGAAGGGAGTTTTATTGATTTGATAAACTCTTGTTTTATGGGATGCAGGTGTATTATAGAAACGATTTTCTACCATTTCTCGATGGTTGTTTCTGTTTTATTATTGGAAAACTTTTACAGATTGATGTTTATAAGATTATCCAAGGGAAAGACGACGACGAAGACGGAAAAGAAGAGAGAAAAAAACAAAAGGCACATTCATCTGTGAAGCACTTGAGCTTTAAACAAACAGTTCCATGCTCCCCAAATAACTATGCATGTAACATATTTTCCACTCAGTTCGCGCCCGAAAAATCGAAGCACATCGACAAAACAATAAAATCAAAAACATACATATACTACAAACAATACAAAATCGTAGCACACAACAGAGAAAAAATCATCAACAACAACAAGCAAATAGAGATACTCTGTATTGCCGATGATCCATCTTACTAAAGCAGCTCTATATCTAGGTGCTGTACGATAAACAGACGAGCAAATGGCAATCGCACGTTTCAGATGGATAGAGAGTGCAAAGTCAAGCGCAAATCAATTCGAAATAAAATCGTTTGTCAAGTAAAATATGCCCATTATTCAAATGCAAACAATTTTGAGAATATTTGTCGAATTGGCTGGCAACGAGATAAGATAGAGCACAGGGAATGCGCTAATGCTTGTTTAGCCGCGAAACAAATTCCACATTTGGATTCAAAGCGGCAGATTTATTCTTTTTTCTCGCAGTTTGTCTCAATTGACTCAATCACAGAATGGACTGCGATGGGCTTGTACCTCTTGTTTTAATTGATAAAGAACACCACAAACTTTTCATATGTTTCTTCTCTTTTTGTGCCAAATCATGAATTAACATAAATATCTAGCCAAATACGTACGGACCGATGTCCGATTTTCGCATTAAAATTAATCTTCTACCACAAAAGCCGGATTCGCATTTTATTTGAATATCCTTTGAACACGCACCGCAATAAATCCAGGCTTTTTACTTCGTTACTTGGGCGTTTATTAGAAAATGGAATTTTCGTTGAATGGAGATTCAGAATGGAAACGGGGGGCAGCCATTGAATAAATATTTGCATATAATTTTTTTCTTTTCTGTCTCTTCTTCTTTTTCTTCCAAATCGTTCGTGTTGTGTGAGTATATGTGTGTTTGGTAATGGCCGTGAAGACATATAAATAAAACCATCTGCCGTATTTGTTGTGTACAATGCCTGCAGATTATGTGGAATGGAATGGCATCGGAGCACGCCGAAAGAGTTGCACAACACATACACACACACTTACATGAAAACAAAATCAATGGGCAACTTCGGGGCGGTGATTCATCGTAAATTTTACTATGCTCTTTATCTGATGATATTTCGAGAAAAAAATATATTCCATGATCTGCCTGAGAGCGTCGATTAATCGCTAAATAATTACTACACTCGACCCCGAGACATAAAATCGGTCGAATGCCCTCCCTAAATGCCAAACTTACTAGCACAGTGTGTGTGAGAGAGAAAGTGCAAAACCATTGATTCCGACACGTTTTAAAATAATCTTCTCACGCGCTCGTTTATCAGCTCATCGTTAGGCATAACACTTTCTCAGCAGGATCAGGCACATGTTTTTAATTTGATAACGCGTATATGTCTTTATTCAATGCTTTATTAGAGGCGTATTAAAAGTCTGATGTGCGTATTGCAGCCAGCCAAAGGCTTTAGTCGTGTTGTATCTCAGCCAATACACAAAAGAAGCGAAACCACTTCGAAGCCATCGACCTCCTAAAAACTGTGTAGCCATCCACTACGACAACAATGGTCCGAAAATCCAGGGTGGAAAAATATAACATGAAGTGGCCATTCGTGACATGTGTGACTGTCGAATACACAATAACAACTTTACGATGCTTTCGGATTAGCCGGCTAAAAAGGGTTTAATAAATGATACAAAGATCAATCCTCTGAATAGACTCGGGTAAATATTACAAATTCAAATGCACGCGCGGCTTCAATGGCGAACAACAACAAATGACTCCAACTGCCAAACCCATTCAAAAAGTGAACAATATCAAAATCGCAAAGTGCAAAATATTCAATGAAAAATACAAACACACCATTAAAAAAGAATTTGATCTAAAACCCGAAAAGCTCTCTAATGAATTTATTAACAATTCCACTAAACGATTTACTATCTATCCAAATATGCAAGTTTATATATTCGTATATATACGTGTTTTAGACTGATAAAACTATCTCTTAATTACTTTATAATCCGATGGATGTAGAGGATGCAAGCGGTTTCATTGAGTATTCCAATGAACCACACAAAACCTGTACCGCAACCAATTGCTGGGTTGATTCATACAAGACAAATTACCAAAATGAAACATGGTTTGTGTGTTTGGGAGTGTGTATGTGTGTGTGTGCGCCACTGTGACATGCTAACTTCGTCATATTTACACTTTTGTGACTACGATGCGACAAAGTTGAAACTAACTTGGGTTTTTCATATGAAACCAAATGAATGATTAATGAATAGATCCGGTACTGGAATGTTTTTGAACAAAAATGTTGTAGCCAAATCAAAAGATTAGATTTAGCTAGAATCAGACACATTCATCACAATAGAGCATTAGATCCCCCGCATTGCTTCTAATGAAAAATCGAAATGAAATGATATGAAACGAAATGGCATGGCATTTTCTGTATGAAATAATGAAATCACAGGAAAGTTTTGAACTTTCAAAATCGTTGTTTTAGTTTCTCGATTTAATGTGCGAGTATGCACTATGCATTGCACATTGTATAGCGCATTCGATGTACAATGTACATACATGCATAATATTTGCAAAAGTTGCCCAGGCTCAAAACCGTTCAACAACAAAAGGTATTATTTTTCGTTATTTTGCAACTCAAGAACATTCAAATTACGCAAGAAACAAACAAAAAGAAGACACATTGGCATTCCGGAGCGACAAAATCGGAAACATTTTGGATGAAAGAGGCAGAATGAGAAAGCAGATTCCGCATATTTTGTGGTACTGTGAGTTTGGTTGGAATGCGATTGATATGTCGTAGACCTTATGGGTTGTTGTCGTTGTCGTCTTCATCAAAAACATTGACAATATTTAACTTCTGTGCCCATGTAATTTAGATTGAACTAAACTCCTTCGTGTTGCTATCACACAGAGTCGTGTCGACTGAATGAAATAGCTTTCGCACATATTGAATATATGGTTGTTGGTGTGCACAATACACATACACACGCACACGCACACGTACACAATACGTGTGCACTACTGTTCATTTCATGAACCACATAATGACAATGAACAACGTTCAATTCACATGAAGATATCTGAATATAATAAAGAAAAGATAAATGCAACCGTTAAAGTGTTTCATTCATGTCGGTTGTCGGTGGTACATGTATGCAGTTAAAATCCACATTATGTCTCTGTTTTCGTTGTTTAGATAATATCAAAAGCTTTTAATAAACCTAAAAGCTTTTACATTAAAACTTATTTAACGTTTCAAATTCAAATCATTACAGAGTGTCTTATATTAAAAGTTTTTAATTTAATGATGACGCTGCAACCGAAAAAGAAGTGCCACAAGATATAGAGCGCACACATACACACGAAGGAGTGAGAGAGAGAGAGAGGAGTGTGTATGTTTGTATGTGTTGTGAGAGCGGTACAGCACAACAGCAACTAGCATTAACGATGGAAGTAACAAATTTGGCGCACTAAAAGATGTGTGCATACGATAATAGATGATGCTTAAATGGATGTAGACGTTGCTGGCAACGCCGTTTTCAAATAAACTTAAAAGCCTCATAATAATATAATAAAATATACATAATAAGTTTAACAATAGCGCGCTCACACAACATAAATTTGATAAGTGGAAGGATTTTCCGGACACTTGCGATGTAAACAGTGACTTTGCTCGTTCAAAACACTCTCCGCTTCTCTCCATCTATCTCTCTCTCTCCCTTCCTTCCTTTCTCTCCAGACACAAATGCGAATCTCATGTATGGCTTGTCGCTATGGCTGTGTTTGTGGTCAAGTATGTCTCTCGCAACATTTCACACTCTCACTCGGTCATTTCCTTACTCGTCCTCATTCTCTCATCCCTTTTGTTGAAAAAATTCCGCAATAAAACCCCTGCTGCTTGAACGACTGGCTGACTGGTGCCGTCGCCTCTTACGCCACTAACCAAAACCAAAGCAACGATGAAGAAAAGAAAAAGCGAATTTATAATCTCAATGCGAAAGACTTAAACCTGATCTAAAAATTAATTTTCATCTTTATGGTCGAAGGCAGCTTGAAATTTCCATTGAAACATACTGTTGATGCTGTTTTGACGAAGAATTTCTTTGAAATGTGTAATTAAATCGAGGAAAAAGCCGCACCACCAGCAGTGGTGAGAGAAACGTTCAACACAAATATCATTGTTGCACTCTGTCGAGTGGTTTGCTGGTCTCGTTTTGAGGCGAAAAAAAGAAGGATGCCTGGAAATTAATTTGAATTTCCCTTTGAAGTGACACACTAGAACAAAGACGAAACCCAACAAAATATCTAGAACAAGTCGTTTTAGAACAAATGCACTTAACTCACTTTTCCACACACCTATTGTCTAATGATAGAAAATTTTTCAACTTTTTAAATTACGACACTTTCGCCAGCGTGTAAAGTATTCGATTGCCACTTACTTTGTTCATTGATTATAACAGAGCGGAGCAGATATGAGCACATATTTTCTATTAGTACCCACTATTCATGAACAAATTAGACGTAATTTTTTGGAGTTTCACTACTCCATGCAGTTGAGGTTTTGTAGTTCATAATTAAATGTCAATCAAAATATTTCAAAATGGTTTATGTATTTGGGCACGTATGCGGTCGTTCAAATTATGGATATATTTTATAGCATCACGCTGTTTCAAAGCAATTTGAGCTGATACATATTCGCGGCATTATCATGTTGTTTACCGTTAGTGTTTTCAGATACGTGATAATCACACGGTTTCAATCAAAGTAAACCGAAGTCAACGAAGTGTTGATTAAAAACAGGGAAGGATATCAACACTTGAATCTGTCTTTCTTTCTTTTTATTATACCATTTGAAGTGTTGTAATTTTGTGAATGAGCTTAAATATCAAGAAGAAGCTTGTTTTTGCATGGATGTTTGTATTTTCGCCATGGTTACAATGGTCTTATCATTTAAAGATCCCATTCAAATGTCTTAAGAATTACGCAATCATTGACTTAAAAAGGATAGCGGTAAAAGAAACACATGCATATCACACTTCCGCAAGAGTTATAACCGCTACATACTCATCATCACCGCTTCACTCATTGAAAAATGCATTCACCACACACACATGCCTTTCATGAACTTAGATCTCATTAGGAGATAAAAACAAAAAAAAATATGGTGAACACCTTTGCGAAGTGTCGACCAAGACTCGCGACCGATATAACTGCAACGAATCTGACTGAATCACAACCAACGACGCTGTTTATGTGATACGGTGTATTGAAAGCGCTGGCATTCCTTCTTCATTATGTCGTTGTAAATTCATTAGTTGAAGTGCACAAGACACTTGTTTTCCACGAAGACGATGCCAGAAAATGAGTGATTAAATTGCGAAAATGAGGAGATAACGATGAGACTCAGAACTAAGCTTATGGCAATTCAAAGCGTACAATTTTTTAATGGTGTTAGGTCATAATACAGCCGTTCTCTCTTTAAGTCATCGCAACACCAAAACACGCAACGCGTTGACATTCATTTTGACCATAGGCACTTCACACAGTCAACTCGAAACGATATCGTAGCTGTTATCACGCAGTGTTTTTTTTTTCTCATCTTCGATCTCTTGAAAATGTTTTGCGAATGCTGAAAGGCATCAAACACACACAAGACGACACATACACATACGACAACAAACGAAGCATATTCCATGAAAATTTGATGGTGAAACACAACGCCACAAAGACACAATCAAGGTAAAACAATCGACTAAAAATTCATTAGTCAATCTGATGGCTGTACGATGCTCCCAAGAGAAATGAAAATGTAACATAAATCAAATCACTAAATCATGTACTGACAAAATAACAACAACAACAACAACGAACGAAGAGAGACGAAGAGAAAAAACGTAAGAAGTTGTGAAACACAAACATGGTTCAATATGGTTTCGTGAAACGATGGCTTTTTTGCTTTTTTCCCCCTTTTATTTTGCCTCTCGAGCAGGTGCGACGTCAAGGATAAGAAAGCGACAAAAAAAGACAATTGACAAAACCAAACGTCACCACACATCAATACACATTTCGATAGAATATACATTAATACGTACACAGTATCTGGCCCTGGATGAATATAGCCTAGCACCATTGATCGGGCTGGTTCTTACACTGACTGTTGATATTGCCACATAATGTCAATTTAAAAATGTTTTTGTTTATCTTGCTGCGTCGATTGTCTTGTCGTCTACTCCGATTGACATCTTCGTTTACTGAAAAAAAAAATAACAAGAACGAGCGCAATAAAAGCGAAACACCGCAGTCACCACAATCAACAAATAACAGCCCGAACAAAACGAAGACGACAACAACAAGAAGATGAAACAGCACACACGACACGATTTGGATCGATGATGGAACGAAACAACCGAAAATTTATTTTCCTTCGTCGTACGTTTGGAGTCATGAATGATTCCATTCAAATTGCATCGAAGATAACAGATGATCTTATTGAATATAAATTACTTGCTGTCATGAATATTTTTATTTTTTTGCTCCGCTATTTCATCTCCTGTGAATTCGTTTTTTTCCCTTTGTTAAGCGCTTTTCTTTTCATCTCAAAGACCCCTGGATATGTTTGTGTGTGTGTGTGTGTGTGTGTGTGTGTGTGTGTGTGTGTGTGTGTGCAGCATTTATAAAACTGATTTTGTCCCGAATCGCTTTCGCTCTCTCCTTCTATCTCATTCTCTCTCCGTGTGTTGGGATTGCCGATTGAACAGCAACACGGAAAAGCAAAAGCTAAAACTCCCTGTTCGAAGAGAGCAACGATGTCAACATAATCGATGCCAATGAATTGGGAGGTTGCCGAATGCGAAGAACTCAACGAAAATGCGACGAAACAAACTAATTTTCGATGGTGATTTTTTATCATTCACATTACGTATTCGCCATTCATACCAATTCATACATAAAATTACCTGATTATTACGGCCGATGAAAATAAATTGGTCGGCCCGAGATAAATATTAATCATCGTTTCCAATCTGACTTCAACAGGAAGCAAAGTGTGCACCGCACACAATGTGATCGCTTCGGCATCGTTTTCTCTCTCTCCTCTTTGTGTGCTTCAAACGAACATTGATATTAGACCATGAAAAGGAACAAAGTAATTTCGTTCATTTTCTCGCTTGCTCATTCGCTTCCCAACTCCCATAAATTCGCATAGATTTTTGTTGTTGCCTTTTCTCGTTCCATCTTTTTTTTTTGCTTTCTTTTTCGTTCATCGTTCGGCACTCTTCCACAACGGTGAATAAAGCACAATCATGGAACTTTTTTTTTTGTTCTTCTTCTGAAAAGTGAAAGAGCGTAACAAATGTTGAAACCGAATCGAAAAATAAATTGTCTAAATCGAATTATTCAAATCAATGTTGACGTTGCCGCACATTGTTGCCAAATTCAATTTAAACTAATTCAAGATGTTACCCAATTCACTTTCTAACTTAGTTAAATAGCATAACAATAGTCTTTGTTAGTAAAATTTGACCAGGAAATTGTTGAAAATATTACAAAAGTTTTTTTTTTCCTTCGTCTTCTTCATGTTCTGCTGTTGGCTGTTTTGCTCGTTTTCTCACTCGCGCTTTCGGTTCTTGTTTCCAAATCGATTTTCATTCTTTTGTTGTTTGCTCACCCTTGTCGTTTATATAAGTTCTTTTTCATTCCTTTTGATAAAGCTACAATTATTTGGCGTTCAAATAAAAAAAAATCGAGAGGAAAAGGTGTGTATTCGTGTGCGGTATCTCGTGGCCTTATGCCGAATGTGGGATGCTCTCGAAAACTCTTTATGTTATGCATGCATACATGTGTGTGTGTTGGATTCGTGCTCCATTCGCCTTTGTCATTAGAAATAGTGTGGGAAGAGAGTTCCCTCTTTTTCAGCCGAAACTTACATAAGTTCATTCGGTTATTTTTGTGTCTCTGTGTGTGAGTGTGCGGCTCTCATTCACTTCTTCGTTTAGCATTCATATGCCGTTTTTTTCTCATTTCACATACATTTTATTTTCGACTGAAACATGTGTAAATTTGCGTTGAGTTTCTTCTGTTTTCCCTTTTTGCTTGAGTTACCCTCATTTCATTCGCATTAACTGATAACAAAAATATCGGAACTCACAATGCATGCACACACTATATAGAGACAAAAAAAATGCTTTCGAATCGTGCTCGCTCCAGATCATTCCGGCTTCAAAGCCGCGGATGAAAGTTTTTTTTCCTTACGAACTTCAAGGTGGTTGGAACTGTGTTGTTCCAAATGCTCTTGGTTTTTGATATTTTTTCAACAAATCATGAACGACACCTTGCCAATTCTCAAATGCACACAAAATATTCTTGGTTTCGGGATTCGCTTATTTTTTTTCCACACATTCTCATCTCATTTCATTTTTGCCATTGCGGACGCGCGCGCACTGTCCTTTTTTCTCCAAATCCATTTTTCATTACTCGCTTATTTTTGAAATGCGATTTTTCATCGACAACAACAGCAGCAGTAAAAAAGACGAAGCGAGAAGAAGAGTAGGAAAAAATATATGAAAAAAGGATGCGTCCGTTTTATTGAGATCAACGAAAGGGATGATTTGACCAAACGTTGTAGGCAATGACATCGCACAATTCCATTAGATGGCTATGACCACTGAACTGATTTACCCGGTATTGTTATACAAAGCCCATTGTTATGATTCACGAGACCAGAGAAATGGCAAAATGAAGTCGATATAATGTTTTAAACAGAGAAATGAATGGCACACAATTTGACTTTTCACACACACGCATACTCACGCACACGTTGGGGCGGATATGCGCCTTTGGACTGTCTAATATTTACATTCCGAAACGTTGCTCGAGTTTGTGATTGCGTTGGCTTATAAAATCATAATTATTGTTCAAACGAGGCGCAGAATATGCAAACAATCGGAAAGCTTCGCTTCGAACAATGAATATCGATTGAGTTTGATGAATCCCCGCACCGAATTCAATGAGTGCGGTGTCCATTCGCTTCGCGATAATTTGCTTCTATGAAACATTTAAGCACTACCCGCCGCCATAACTGCCGCTGTTGCCTCTGAAAATGCCGTAAATGTACCAGAGAGAGAGAGAGAGAGAGAGAGAGAGAGAGAGAGAGAGAGAGAGAGAGAAAGAGAGAGAGAGAGAGAGAGAGAGAGAGAGAGAAAGAGAAAGATGTTCCTCTCCTCATGTTTACTTCCCAACAATCAATCAATTGTTTATAGTTGGATTCCATTGAATGTGTCTGTGCGCGTGTGCATACGCGATGAGCGCATCAACGACGACCGTTTTGTTGGGCCTCCAAATGAATCACTAAATAAACAATATCAATTATGCTCTGCATTCAACTCAACAGAAATTTATGATTTGTTTTGTTATTCCGCTGGTGAAATCATTATTAAATTATATATCGGTTGGTGTACGTGCAGCTTGAATACTCAGCTCCCCTATCCCCTTCTCTTCACCCTTCGATGGTGGTAAAGGTGGCGGATTTAGCTCCGTCTCACTCATTCCATTGGCACTTTTGCACTGTGTCGCGTCCAATGTTGCTAATGTTGCATCGATTTCACGGCAATAATCGTGAAATATTCATGAAAATTAATTGAAATGTTTGTTTCAAATTGAAATCGAATGGAATGGGCGGAGAGAGAGAGAGAGAGAGATAGAGAGCAAGCGAGCGAGCGATTGAAACGGCAGATTGACGACCGATTTCAAGCGAGACATTAGCTGTACTGCTACAAACAATAAAATGAAAAGAAACAATGTCGAAATGGCAATATTATAAATTACCAATCAGTCAGTTGGATTCGCTTTCGTTTTTTCGCCGTTTTCACGTGAATTCATTCGACGGCGGGGCCCAATTGCCATTACTGTTTATTATCGCTGGGAAAATTGAAATTCAAGTTGATGTGATATATGCAAAGAACTTTAATATCCTGACACACACACACGGTTCATTCGTTGTTGTAGTCATTAAATTAATTCTGCACGACCGAAATGACAATAGCATGAAGAAAAGGAAGAAGATGAAAAAAGAAAACCGAAAACGTCATATTGTTGAGATAACCGTATCAAATTGTCGTTGCTTCGACGGACATTATTACAGCATTGTTAAGGGAGAGTGTTTCTTTCACCTCGCCTACATCGTCGCTGACATCATTGAGAATTGGGTGGAAACTGAAACGGCAGAGCACAACATCAAAACACATTTGGGCCAGTGGTGATGTGTGTACAGATAAAAGAGAAGTTGTGAATTCTTTGTACCTGAATGCTGTGGAATGCGCCACTCAGGATGACGAACTGCAGAAGAAAGGGCGCGAAAAAGGAAAAGACGGAGAGAAAATACGAAGAGGAATCGTTCAGGAAAATTCCAATCTTTGAAGAAAGAAAAATTAGCGTGCATACCAGAAGATTACGATTTTTACGGATTTTTTTCATCTACTTTGCCGCTGAAGTGCGTAGCTTTACACTTTTATCTGAATTTAGATTACTTTGTGCTCACCGATTCTCCCCCTCGCTCGATTCAGTTCAGTTTTTCTTCCTTCTTTGCATTCTCGCGTGTTTTCCGTTCGATTTTTCTTCTTTCATTGGGTGGAGGAGGTTTTACTCCCTCTCACTCTCAATTTTACGCAGCCAACACGATTTAGAATCAAAAGCGTTAAAATCGTAATTTTCTGATTCAAAAGCGATACGCTGCGTAAACACACATAGACAAATCAATGTGAGTTTTACATGTCTAGTATTTGTAATAATATGGCTATTATTACTGCAGTACATTTGTGGAACAATGACGGTGTGTGTCGCATTTTGTTCGGCTTGTTCGTACGTTGTTTGTGATTTTGTAGCCGTATGGAGGGAAAAAAACCAAACTTTGTGTCATAACGATGCCTTTTCAGCACGGCTTTCCATTTATGCTGCTGTTGTTCAGTGCCAGTACCATTTCGAGTTTGAGTTCCAGTTTCACGTCGTAGTCACGGTTCCGCTGCGTGTACTACCACCACCATCATCATCATCATCATTATCATCTGTGTGTGTTTTTCAATTGTACATTTGCTATTTCTGTCTTCTTCGTTTTATTCGTCTTCTTGTCGTGGTTGTCGTTGTTGTCGTTGTTGTTGTTTTTTTCTCTTCTTTCGTGTGGATTAACTTTGCAGCCATTGTGTTTTGTTGTGCTTTCGGCATTATTTGTCTTTTTATAACTTTGCCATGAATATATTTTCGGTTAATACACATATGTATGATGACAGTGTCGTATTGTGTGTATGTGTGAATCTACTTTGGCGTATAACGCCTTTAATCCATATGCTTGTGGTGTTAACGCCACAAATTGGAACATCGCGTGTAATAGTGCTCACGCTTGTCTTGTTGTTTATACTAGGGGAAGATGGGGAATTATGGGACATGGGGAATTATGGGACACTATCAATTTTTTGACACACTGAATAGTTTGACACATGTGATTGGCTGTCATCGGTTTCTCTTAGTCTAATCTCAGTTTTCCATAGTCACTCGACGCATGTGCACGTATTGTGTGCTCTCTGCGATAACCAATTTTTTCAAACCTTTGGAAATAATTTATTGACTGTGCGTGCCTACATTTATTTCACAACTGTTTTTTAAGTATCAACGCAGGTAAATATCTTTATAATTATTGTATGGCATTGTAGTTTCACCACACAAAAGGATTTTTGCATGAACATTCATTGAGTGACTCATACGCAGCCATCTTGTGATCATTAGCGTGTGGGGAATTGTGGGACACTCTTTGTGGGGAATTATGGGACACGCCATTTTTGACACTTTATGAGTTCAGAACGCATTTTCAATGCGTAAACATGATTTTTCATGCATAACATCGATGAAATATCAACAAAACATTAGTTGCTGATCTTAGCGATGCATTAAAAGCGGTTGGAAACCGCTGAAACGTGGTGAACCGGTCAAAAGTCAAATCGAGGCCCGAAGCTTATTGAATCGACCATTTTAACATCGCCAGAAGTGGTGACTACATTACGCGAGGAAGCCGATGCCAAGCGCCAAATGTTGGAAAAACAACAGCAACGAAAAGATGCAAAGGCAACAACAGCAGAACCGAAGAAACGCAAAGGCCGCGCACCATCAACTGCACCAAAAAAGAAACGAACCAAGTCTTCTACTGAAGAAGAAGAAGAAGAAGAAGACGTTGCCCTCTGCATCATTTGCAATGAAGAGATGCCCAAGAAGTTGAATCGGAACAATTCCATTCATTGCAATGTGTGCGATCTAGCTGTCCATTTGAAATGCGTAAATATGCGAGGCAGCTACTTCACATGCTCCAACTGCGAATCAGACTAATCACATTTGTGATTTTTCCATTTTATTTTAATAAAATTACTTCCTCTGTCATTTTGAACGATTCAATAAACCAAATTGAACGAGAGAAATTACTAATAATCTCTCAGTTAAACGGCGTAGAGTCCAACATTGAATCGCCACTGTTTGCCAAAGTCAAGTGAAATGGTTCGGTATTGTTTTGTGTGTGAGTGAGTGTGTATGTATCGAGTGTTGTTTTTTCGTTTCGTTGGTCTCAACTCAATTCGTGTATTGGCGTGCAAATTTGTCATGTGAAGCTGAAAATCCCGTTGAACGAATTAGTCGTGATTGCTGATGATGGACAGCAACATTGTCCGAAATGCATTCAGGTTAGCATTAAATTTATTTCAATAATTTAATCCGACTCCAGTAGAGTCAATAAGGTGAAAAATTGACATTCATTGGAATGTATTTAAGTGAAGATTCAATAAACATTTTTCATCAATATTTCCTCATTTTTACTCAATATACAAGGTGTCCCATAATTCCCCACAATTTTTGAAAATCGAAAAATCAAAGGTTTTGCGCCAACAACTGAATTTTTTTCAGCGAATTCGAAATTTAACAAGTGGCAAGTCCCAGAAGATAGGATTTTAGGCGTACTACAACGTACATTTTACAGATTTGGGCAAAAAATATTTTTGAGCAAGTTATGAATCAAACAAAAAGTGTGTCCCATAATTCCCCATCTTCCCCTACTTCTTCTGTTCGCTACGTTCTTTTTTCCGACTCTCGCATCGTGCGGCAGAAGGAATACCTTTGCGAAAAAAAGGGGGACACAACAGAAAAAACACCGGGAATTGTGGTGTATGCACGAACAAATGGTTACCATTTGGGAAACATGATATTTCATTGGATTTGCCGCTACAATTTCAAATCGTTATACAGCGTGAAAATTCCCATTTTTGGTATTTGTGTGTAAGCAAATGCACTCACCATGTGTGTGTGTGTGTTTGTGCATTTAGTACATCAGAATATGATGACACAGGAGCACACCAAACTCAGCAAAGCACAGACGCGTACCAATTTCTGTAGACACAAATTGAAGTCGAAAGCAAAGCATAATTCTTTTGTTTACTTTGTTTTTGCTTCGCACCACAAGTACACACATATGTATACTGCGATAACGCGCACTATATGGTCCTACCTCACAAATTTTCCATGTATATCACACAGCCCAATGCCAACATCACCACCACCACCACGCGCGTGTTCGCGTAATATCGCACGACAACATGCCCACAATTCGCATTACATAATATTCAAATGACACGAAACTATGCCAGTCGAAAATGAGCGAAACACGCTCACAGCCCAAGAAAAAATTCTTAGCAAACATTCAAGCACCACACAGAGACTACGTATGGATTCTATGAAAATGGATGAATTAAAAAAGAAAGTGATAATACTGGTACCGTTGGCTTCAAGTATAATGATAAGTAACATGTTGACATGCAGACGACGACTTATGAGATTGTGAAATTTCCCAACAGCCACATACACTCCATATCGTAAGAATGTCAGTGCGAGAGAGCGATAGAGAGAAAAAAACAACAATTAGAAATGATTAAAAAAATGCCGACTGCAATGACTTCGAAGCGAGTTTACGTTTACCGTTTTTATATTTCAATTAGAATAAGCATTTCGTTTTTTCTTTGCCATTCTCTCTGTCACTCTCATGGCAACAGTAATTTTGTCTTGTTTGCATTTATGGCCATGAATAGATCAACGCCATTCCAATTCCTTATTACTAGATATCGCCATTAAAATGCACAATGCACAGCGATGCACTATTAAAATCTGCTCTTCTTACATTCACATCTGTCGTAATCATCTGAACTGATCAGAAAATGTCCGGCGTTTGAATTTGAAACTCATTTGAAATTGGTCTCGAATCATTTCCACTTTTAAATACCATTTAATCAAATCGCCCTTGCTTTTGTTTTGCGGCGAGGATGTGCTATGATAAAATCTAGCAAGACAGACAGACAGAAAGAGAGAAACACGTAACGTTCGGAGGGGATTGAATCATTTGGCCAAAAGCAGTTCAAGGATTTTGCAATCGAAAATTAGATTTTTGTTATGCCGAATGCAGACGCTTTGCATCATCATGATGCAAACACATTCAATGTGCATGCGGATTGGCGTTGTAGTTTTTGCTTGTTTTGCTCGCGCCTCGCTTTGCTATTTCTTTTACGTGTTTCGGTATCGAGATGCGGAGAGCACAGATGGGAGATAGATAGATAGAGAGAGAGAGAGAGAGAGAGAGAGAGAGAGAGAGAGAGAGAGAGA
>NW_022601467.1:8130934-8259107 GCF_009176505.1 Sitodiplosis mosellana | reverse complement strand
AGAGAGAGAGAGAGAGAGAGAGAGAGAGAGAGAGAGAGAGAGAGAGAGAAAGAGAGAGTGGCATGCGTACAAATAGATTGCCACGGAATGGAATACCTGAATGGAAGCACTGATGGCAAAATGAATAAGTATGCAAATTGAAAAAAGGATTAAAATAGCGGTTTTAATTTGATTCATTTCACTTCGGTAAGACAGACACGGCGGGGAGAAATAACGATTGCATGGGCACATCCAAAAACATATGTACACGATCGGCACTGTGAGGGAATTTATAAGTGAACCGTTCGTTCGCTCGTTCGTTTGCTCGCTCACAAAAATAGCGAGAGTGACGGTACAGCGAAAACGAATTCGCGATAGAGAGACACACTGAGTGCATTTGAATGTGATAAAACGAACGAAGAGGTAATGAAAGGAAAATAATATTCAAAGCCAAAGCAAACGTGAACGTAATCAGGACGAACTGAATAAGTAGAAAAAATGAAGAAAAAAAAATTGTTGGAGCCATAAATCTGTCAAAATGACTATATATTTCTTCGTATGCTTTGGCAATGCGACTGCAAAATGAGTGCATACACACATACAGCCACCGACAAATAGAAAAACGGCAGAGGAATGTGAGAAACGAAAATCCTATCAGTGATAAATACAAAACTGGCACAAAAGCTAACAGAAGTAGTGGAGGGCAACAGCAACCATAACATCGAAATGAATGAGAGAGAGACGGGGGGGGGGGGGGGCGAGAAGAGCAGAAAAAATGAGAGCGAAACACTCTTTAGCACACAGCATCCCAAAACGAAAAATGGAGCTCGCTGAAATAGGAGATTCAATTCAAGATAATTTTATTTTGATTAAAAGGGAGGAGGAGTCTACGGCGAATAAAATTAAACATGCTGCTTTTCTAAATATACCATGGAACTAACATGACTTTTCTTTTATCGAACTCACTATTTCCCATACCATGGGCGAAAGGAATGATATTTAAGCGGTGGCAGGAACAGGGACGAGAAATCCAGCAAGGCAAGCCCAAGTGACAACGCCTCTAAAAAAACGAGGACAAAAAATTCTCCAACTCTTCGTCTGATTCTCTTCTCTATTGCGTGCAAAATGCAACTGTGTATTTCGATAGAAAGAGAAGAAAAAAAGGGAAAAAACGTCTAAGCGCAATACAAAAGCCATGTTGCTATAAAATTTGAATCGACGATGGCGAGGAATAAAAAGCAACACGTTTCACATAAATTTCTCAAAATGCATACATATGATATGCTTTTACAACGGATTGCAATTTGATAACCACCACCAAAATAACGTTGATTGTGTTGTGAATATCATTGTGCCACACCAATACATTAATTCCATTCCAAATGCTTTTGCATTTGGAAAAAAAAGTGTGTGAACAGATAAAATAAATTCAATATAGCTTTTTTTTCCCTCGTTGCTCAACAAAACGAAATTCGAATTCTGATTTAACAGTCCCGTACCACAAAAGTGCTATGTTTGGGAATCAATGATTTTTGGACACACTCATTTTATTATTCTGAACACGAATTGATAAAATTCAATTAAAAGTCTGGGCAGTTTTTTTCTGGCTTCATGCCGTTCAATTATACAGATCATGGAATTTTAATCGATGAATGTGAAGCAGCTGCTTTCGCTCCATTTAACAAACTGTATCAAAAAAAAAATCATGATAGATGAACGAACCTGAATCAAATGAAAAGCACACTCGTATCTTGAAGAAATATTCAGAATTGTCTACCTCGGTTTAAAGTATGGCGAACGAACGAGCTATTTTGTTACTGTTGTCTGACCATGTAAGTATGGCTTCAAGTTAAAAAGCACATTGCGCGAACAGCGAACATTTCAAGACCTCCACGAAAAGATGTTTCGAATAAAATGGTGAATTAACCAATGCTTAGAACGACCATGAAATAGCTATGGAGAATGTAAAGCAAAGAAGCGAAAAAAAATAATGGTGGGAAAACGAATGATAAATGCTTGCTTGCATCTTCACCGCGAAATATTCGAAATTAATGCAAAGGCATGATATTCGTTTGCATTGTTAGCGATGTCGATGTTCTTTAGCAGTGCCATCATTAAGTTTACACCAATTCACTTTCCAAGCGCAACGGAACGCGTAGAATATTCGTACATCAGCCAAGAGACCACGTTTTGCATGTCACACAGAACAGGTACATCATCAACAGGAGCATTAAAACGAAGCACCAGCATAAACGACCAAAATAGAATGAAACATATTTCCCTTGCAGGTGTGCCAAAATCATGTGTGTGAATATGAGAGTGAATATGAAAGCATTTGTGGCTTTACATACATTTTACTGAAAAAAAAAACTTTCGTCAATTCGACTTAGTTGGCAGATAAATTGATCGATAGCCGATGCTTATTTTCTCAGCAGCTTTTTCCCGCAGAAAAAAAGACGTTCCATCGCCTTGACTCTGACAACAAACCGTTCGATCCTTCCTTGAAGGTTTTATTAAATCTTATAAAACCACTTTTCATTTCACGCTACCGCATCCCGACCCTTCCCTTGCCCCCATCCGACTTCTACAAAGGAAGCGGGAATAAACGCCGGTTGTCTGTTCTACATTTCCCGTTTGCCTTTGGTTGGCTTCACCTCACATCGTTACCATTTTCATCTATGCTCCCTCCGCCTGTTCTTTTTTCTCACTTCTTTCAAATCCATATAAAGCACGGGTATTCCCGAATCGTCGTTGCGTTTTTGCTATACGCTCAAAATTACATTGTTTTCTTTCATATTATTACTGGAGTTGATTTTTTGTTCCATCGTAATTTGGTTTGTGTATGTTCTCTATCGCTCGCGTATTTTAGCTGTTCGTGTGCTGGTTTGGCTTGGCTTGGCTTGGCTTGGCTTGTGAGGCGTCTAGTCTTTATCTTCTGTGTAACCTCTTGCAACCGTAAGATAGTATGTGCCACGCTACATTTATGAGCATAAACATCGAACGTTACCGTTTCGCTTAAGGAATCTATTCATTTTATTTACCAGCCAAACTATCGCTTTATATCGTGCAATTTTACATAAACAATTTTGAATTTAATATTCGCTTACTTCCGAATCATTAAACTCATACGTATACTTAGCATGCCGGAGTCAGTATGCGGATAGACATACTTTTATTATGGAATTACATTCTTAAACGTACACACGCTTGCCATAAATGCAAAGAATAGAAAAATACACACGCACACATTCCCTTTCTTCTCCTCAAAACATACACATACGAGAACGAACGAACAAACATCCGATGATCGCATACCGTTTCATACACTTGGATCTCGGCGAATAAAGAGCGGCAACAATCGGAACAACGCATATACGATGACAAAGGCGAGAAGAATAAGAAGGGAAAAAGCTCCTCTTCCACAAGCAACAAGACATAAACGACGAAACTGGAAATATGAATGCTAGATAGGAGTTAACTTCGTTCAAATAAACCCGGAATACAATAATGCCATTCGTTAGTCTGCGGTTTGAGACTTTTCCTATATTTGTAAGAGATTCATTTTTGAGCCTAGCAAAAGAATGCCACCAAATGAACATTGAAATGGCACGGTAACAATGGCAAATAAGCCAACATATAACAATTTATGCTAAATATCATCGTAGTGTCATTTATGTAAATTTAAATGGGTTGCGTTTGCCTCTCGTGCACGAAACGCCAAACACACACACATACACACACACACACACAGCACAATTTCCGTTTGCAAGGCACTTTTGAAAAACCGTTCACCATTCGCTGTTCGCCGAACGATATTAAAAATCATTGAATAAAATTCTGAACGCTGTGTGTATGTTTTTTCTTCTTCTTCTTCGTCTTCGTCGTCGATTTTCTCCTTAACTCTGCCGTACACACATACTTTATCGTTATGGCATAGCATCTAACCTCTGCCGTATATTTATTGGATCATAACAGTTTTCGATTATATCCCCGGAAGAAAAAATTCATACTTGTGGCGACTTTGTAATAGTCATAAGCATGATTATATCGAAAAAGATGACTAACAACATTTTGGGCGGCACATTTGCCGCGTGGCTCTTCTTTCGATTTTCTCTCTTCCTTCTTCCATTCTCTCTCGCTCTATCTCTCTTTCTGTGTTGTTGCGGCTGCTGTTGCTTTCTTTATTTTTACAGCTTTTTATGCCATTAAATGTAATTTACATACCAATGAGGCTGTTCCAATTCATTTTACCGTCGCTATTCCGGATTGCATGCGTATACACAATGTTGTGTACATGTGGTACATAGTTCATTTTCCACCAGATTTTCAATTGCATTAATTTGGGCGAATAACAATGGATTAAATCCTAATAAGGAAATTAGGCGAATACTTCCATAGTCCGTTTTCCTATGTGTCGTTGATTATTCCAATCCCAGCCAAAATGAACACCACAACAATCTCAATCTCTCTCTCTCTCTCTCTCTCTCTCCCGCGCTCTCACTCACCATTTTGCTGATGTTTCACATCATTGGCTAAGACAAAGACACCCGAGTAATTGGATTGGATTACATTGCAGACAATAAAAATAACGTTTGGCGTTAAGGGAATGATCATGTACTCAAAACATAATATTCCCACAAACAAATAATTTTGTTTCCGCTTCGACAGAAAGGGACAAAAAATGAGTTGAGAGCAACGAGCATGCATTTTCGTGTGCTTTGTGTCTATTCAGATGAATTGTGTATTGTTGTATCGTTGGAGGGCTTTAAGCGAATCGTTTTGCAAAAAAGAAAGGAAAAATTCTTTTTTTTCGCGATAAAAATTTATTCAAAAACATATATACATAAAAATATATTAAAATATATTATCGCAATAAAAGATATGTAAGCCATAAATAAGGGAAAAACCAGTAAATGCGTAAAGCTCAACGTAAAATAGTCAAGTGATGACTAAAGAGCTGCGTTGTGTTGCTTTGCCGTGCGTGCATTTTACGAGAAAGAAAAAACCCGTAACGCAAAGAAAAACGCAGAAAAGAAAAAGCACACACACAGAGAGAGAGAGAGAGAAAATGATCCACATAGCCGGTTAGATGGCACGTTAAACAGAAAATACACATGGCAAATATCGCCTTATATGTGATTACACACTTTCAACTCGAAGCGTCGAAAGCATTCCAACATATCAGCGAAATGTATATACCGTATTCACACTTACACGGATCAATAAAATTCGTAATCTAAGTTAATTTCGAGAGTAAAAATATCGATAAATGTCATCCCTTTTCTCATATTGTGTCTTTTTATATGGTTATGCGTGTGCATGCTGCCAAACTCCACTCTTTTGATTGTATTCAGATGAACGAAACGCTTCTGAAAATGCAATTACGACGAGACGAACAAACAAACAGCAAACGAAATTGTGCGCTGGCAAGTGGAACGAGAATGCAAACAGTATCATGTATTCCGGTATATTTCGCCGCGTGCGCGGGCGCACACATGTATGTGTATGTGGCAATCATAATGGGTGGCACTTTTAAATAGTATGAACCGCAGTTTGTTTACCTTTTGCAGCCAACTGCTGATGATGCTATTTGCCATTCACACGTATTGGATCGCACCAAAAATTATTTTATGATGTGCATAATGGCCGGGTTAAATGCCAGATTGATAGCTTAACGTTCATTTCATTTCAACGAATGTGATTTTTTGTCATGCCATCACTAACCGTCGTCGCTGTCATCGCACCAAACGCATTCACGCGTGCTTCACCATTCCGTGCACCATGTGTACACCGTGTATAAGTGCGTTCTTTGCTTTTTGAATATCTTATTTTGATCGCATTAATGAGACTTTATTGATGGTTCGTATGTCGTCGTTCGGGGTGCAATCCATGACAAAAATGGTTACATGCTTGTGACTGGTTGCAACTTTATTCGAATTTGAATTTGCAGCAAAATTTATTCGAGTGCTGACTTTGCCTATGTCGAGTGGATAAAACTATGCTGGTGACATCGTAATACTACTGTTTTTTTTCTTCAAGTGGCTCAATTATAAATGTGCAGGAGATATGCATACGAGAAAATCGGCTACATTTCTTTTCTTCAAGTGTGCAATATAATTTGCAAAGTGCTTCCGAAAACGCAGCTGTTACACGAGTAAAGTCACTGCAAAAAATGTTCCACTGAAAATAGGTGGGTATATCTCAGTAAAAAAAAATGTCGAGAAACAGCTTCACTTCACAACTAAGCATTACAATATTCATTATTCTAGTGATGTTCAAGCAAAATTCGAAATCCATCAAAAACTGTCAAGCATAACAATTAAGCGTACTAAGCGATATATATCGTTCCGAAAATGATGCGTTACAATGAACAAACACGCCAATTCAACCACATTCAGGTTGAATGAAATTTGATCTTCTGGCTAATGAGAGAGAGAGAGTTTGAATCACAAACGAATTTACGCAAATGGAATTTTACAAACGCAGAACACTAAAGCAAAATGAATTGCATTCGGTCACAATTATAAACAACAACAAAATAACCCGAAATCAAAATACCTCATTCCGTTTCGAAATGATTTTAGTGATTCTGATGACCTTTGGATTTCACTTCCTTTCATTAAGAGAAAACAGTAGGTTTTTGATATCGGTCACCTTTCTCGAACAACAAAAGAATAATTTATTGCTCGGATGTGGCTTTGAGTGACAATCATGTATATTTTATCGAGAAAACTGTGCAAATTTATCCAATGAATTTTATGCTTCGTGTCATTCTATGTACATACTAGTATTAAGTACGCAATCAATATTGAAAAAAAATACCAACAACTTGTGGGTATGCATTTTGTATCGTTTGAATTCAAGTGGAAATTCGTGAATGACACACGGATTCACAGAAACACAAGCAGAAGTTTTTTTTTTCTTCATAATTTCAACTATTAATTCCTATCTGTCCCTTGTTCATATTTTGACATCTAGATTTGTATTCACAATGCTTAGCATTTGCATAGCACACGCTTTGCGCGTAGAGGATCACGCAAAAGCCTGAACACTTTCAAATGGATTTATTTGATCAAAGTGAATTCGTTCGGTAGTATTCGCCGACATTTTCAGTAAAGTGCGCAAATAATATGATCTATAACATTGAGTCGAAGGCAAAACACAAAAGCAAAGTTCATGTAACAAGCTAAAATGCATGAATGAATCGAGCTCAGCAGCCATCGGAAGGCTTTTGAAAATCAAATTGTTCAAATAACATTACGGTTGTGGAGTTTTGGCATTCGGTATTCTTGCATCCGCATCCGCTGCTTGAAGAAGGAAAACAATGACTATGACACAATTTGAAAATTTCCATTGGTCGAACTTTCATTTTGGCCCATGGCCAATGCGATAAGTTGTAATATAAAGGCATTACAGATTACACTAACTAGAAATCGGCTGTTTTCGCTTTGGCCGTAGCAAACTCCCTATCTCTCTTATAAACACGCTCACATTTTCTACATCTCTTTGCCACACTGCGCTCGCTGCGTCCCTGTTGCTGCAAAGGTGAAGAAACGAGTTTGGTGCATTTATTGAAAGAACGATCTGTAAATGATTTATATTCGGTCGGATTTGGGACGTAAATAGATTTAAGATGTTGAAATTGAGGTAATACGAATGATGTATGTTTATTTAGATGATAAGAATTTACGAAACCTTGCGTTCGGCTAGTACGCTTTTGCTCTTTATCTGTGTGCCATTTTTACGTTTGCAATTTTCGTGAGATATAGAGCTGATGAATTGGAGTAAACAACAGAAGAGAAGAGAAAAAAAGCATACGTAGTTTCGAGGCGAAGATATAGCAACAATGGCAATGCCAACAACAAAAATTAAACAGAATCCCAATGAACGAGCATGATGTTGGAGACGAGAGGAGCAGACAAGAAAACACACGAGAGAAAGAAAAAAAGAACGTAGATGAAAATTATGTACGAAAAGAATCGGGGCGTAGATTACGTGATCTGAAACCTTGATGCTGAAGCCCAAATTTACAGTAGCAGATAATAACCCATTCTTTTATTTTTCCGACTCGACTTGACTCTCTCTCTTTCTCTCTCTCTCTCTCTTTCTCTCTCTCTCGCTCGCTCGCTCGCACGCTCGCTCGCTCGCTCCATCTTTGGTATGTGTCTATTTTTGGGGTGGTTTTAGGTAAGACATTCGCTCAATGAGCAAAAACATCAATGGCAACAACTCAAGAATTCTTTGCCAAGTATTTTTCTATTTACGTTCCGTTCGTTGGGTGTATGATTAAAGTTGTTGCTTATAAATTATTTCAACAATTCGAATGAAGCCAGAGAGTTAGGTCACACGTCTGGCATATATGCAATTTGCTCGATGCGAAATTAACCGCATTTACTTCTTTTTTATTCTCTCTCTCTCTCTCTCTCTCTCTCTCTCTTTTTTGCTATTTTCATGGGTTCGTTGATGTTTGCGATTTCATTAGCAGCGACCGGGTCTGTGCGCCAATGAGATGATTGTATTGAATCGAATGAAGTTTTGCGACGACGGCTTGATAGATTTGGGATCAAACCCAATCATAAAGGAAGGGATGATATTGATGAGGCGATCGATCTGTGGTCGATTCTCTCTGCCGTTCGCAATATCCACGCATTTATGGGCAAATGATGGAAAATAATCGCATCCAACGTTTATTTGCATCCATCTGCAATGACGCAAAAACAAGGCAAGGACTGATGATGATGATGAAACTCAATTCGAACGTGTAATATCGAGCTGAACAGCCGAATGGATGAAAAATTGTTTACGTAAAATGTTTTGGCAACCTCGTTTTGCCCTCGAGCGTCTTGTCAATGCTTGGAAAACGAAGTGAACCATGGAGCCAGCGAAAAGTGATTCACTTCACTGCATCAAATTCGTTTCACACAAACGATCAAAACAACCAATTACATGCAACGAAAACTCATCTGTTGTTGCTATTGTTGTTGTTGTTGTCATTGCCCATATTGCTCTGTTGCCAAAACGCGAAACCAACACACAATTTGTCAGATTTAATGCATGTAAGAGCTGTACAGACACGCTGTTTCACTTTTAATTTGCTGCAATATCATATGAAGTCGAAAAATTGTTCACGTAGATATGTGTGTGTGTGTGTGTGTCAGCAAGCGACACATGTTGCCGTTGTTGCTCGATGAAATATTGATGACTCCAATTCAAAATTAAAATCATAAATTCTCGCCATACAACTGTCATCCCCGGCACACGCACTTCACCTAAGCAGTTAAACTACACACATATAAAGTAGTATGCCATATTCGCATCACATTTCCATGTGACGTGAATAGAGATGTCAACGGACACAGACAAAAATTCGGACAATAGTTTCCGTCCGTCCGAAAACCGAAAAAAAAATTCGGACGTCCGGTCCGAATGTCCGAAAACCGAAATTTTTTTTCGGACGTCCGGTCCGAATGTCCGAAAACCAAAAAAATTTTTCGGACGTCCGGTCCGAATGTCCGAATCTTTTTTTCGGACGGACGGACGGACAAGGGGTTTGTCCGAACTTTTCAAATTTTTTCGAAAATTTTACGGACGTCCGAAAAAAATTCAAAGCCAAAAAAAATATTATAGCCAAAAAAAAATTCAAAAGAAAATTTTCTCGGCTCCAATGATTTCTTTCTAATCTCACAATTGATCCGTTGCGACAAACAAATTCCCTCAGAATATTTTAGTTTCAAAGTGCAACAACCAACGTAAAAACGTTTACCAAAAAGTGTAAACCAACTAATATACAAACTAATATATTTTCTTTTGAATTTTTTTTTGGCTATAATATTTTTTTTGGCTTTGAATTTTTTTCGGACGTCCGTAAAATTTTCGGGCGTCCGAAAAAATTTGAAAAGTTCAGACAAACCCCTTGTCCGTCCGTCCGTCCGAAAAAAAATTCGGACATTCGGACCGGACGTCCGAAAAAAAATTTCGGTTTTCGGACATTCGGACCGGACGTCCGAATTTTTTCAAAAAATGTTCGGACGGACGGACGGACAAAATTTTGTCCGTTGACACCTCTAGACGTGAACGCAATTTGTTGGCTCCAAAAAGCGGCATATCAAAAAATCATAAATTTCATCAAACATAACGGCAATACAGCCTTTAGATGTATGTATACCGAAGGGTTGTAACAATGATATGATCGGCACATAAGTACCATCTCTACTGATTGCCATTATTGCCATGTAAATGAATAGAATGTCTACTTCTTCTTCTTCTTTTTTTCTCAATTAGAGGTGGCGCTACTTATGCGCATCAATTGACTTTTGCATTGGCTCTTAGGTACTGTGCGTGCCTTTTGATGTATACATACACAGTGCACACCAATGGTGACACCATGTTTCATCCCCAAAAACTTCTTCTGAAAATGCAACATTTGGTGCAAATCCTTTCTAGTTTGTATGTGATATTGTTATCACACCTCTTGGCACATATGTACAGGTACACTTTGATGTGCAGATGTCTTACCATATCACCGGTTTCTTTCAAAAGAAATACTCGTTCGTCTATATATTCACAGCATTTCACGTTGCAGCGCGCTTTTTGGCCACTATTTCCAATACACAAAACTTCTCTCCTTCACCTCCCTTCCTCTCCCTATCAACACGATAAAATTATGTAAAATATGCTAGTGTTGCAATTTCCTATTTACCGGACTCATCAGCACAAAAATAAAATTTAAATTTATATTTCGCATCAATCTCTTCCAATTTTTATATCAACCAAACCGAACCAAACGTACGTTTTTAAAAAGCTATCAAATTTAGTTCATGTCTAGCAGCAATTTTTTCATGGTGCATTGGCTCAATATATTCAGTGCATTCATTTCACACATTTGAAAATCCAGTCAAACTGCAAAGTGATAAAAATCGTTGTAAGAGACAGAGAGTTAGTAAAGCAATACCACACCGAACGAGTCTGCTCTATTAATATTTCTTCATTGTCAGTGTTTTTTTTTGTCGACTGAAAAAATTCCATGCAAAAAAATTTCTGGATCAATAATTGCCATTCTTGCGAATCCTAGAATCGACACAACATTTCATTTCCACACAGATTTGAACGGCTCTGATTGTTGTAATGATGAAGCAATACAAATGGAGAAAATCAACGGAAAAAAAGAAGATGATGATGAAGAAGAACATTGTGACAAAACAGAAGAAAAAGTGATCCCGATCCGGAAGAGAGCCAGAGAGACGCGAGAGAGAGAGAGAGAGAGAGAGAGAGAGAGAGAGAGAGAAAGGGAATCAAAGAATTGAATTGGAAATACATTTTAAAAAGTGTAACGTGTTGAAGCTTCAAACTACAAAGTGATTACAATATCGTGTATCATGCCAATGTGAATATAACGAATTGTGACGACAGCCAGAAAAGAAATATGACTGAAAGCTTTGGAACGAAGCAAAGTAACACCGTGAAGAAGAGATAGAGATATAATGTGTATGTGTGTGCGAAAAGGAAGAAGTTAAGATGGAAAAAAGAGAAGAAAAACTCACGAATGTGCTCAACTGAGGAAATTCAAATATGGTACGCGTTTAAGAAAATGGAATGTGCGACAATGAAATAGGAAATGGTTGAGCAAAATAAAATTGAAAAAAAGTGGCAAAACGAAAAACGCAAACAGCGTGAAAAGAATGTGCAAGGGATTGACAGAGGAATAGAGCAAATAAGATCGAAAGGTAAAAAAAGAATGGAAAGTGAGAAATGAATCTGTGCGAATAAAATGAGGTGCTCAGATTGGTGTGTGTGTGTGTGCGCTACTTCCTACGTAGCAGTCAGTTGATAAAGGAGAAAATGAAATTAAATATCATCAATCATCACTTAGTAAACATACGCTCACACGCTCGTTCTCAGTTTGGCACTCTGTTCCTATTTCTCTCTCACTGTGTGTGTATGGATTGCTTTGCTCGTTTTGTGTTGGTACCGAGCGCGAAAGAGCTCAGCACAAACAAACTTCCATCGGTATACTATTACGGTCGATGCAAGAATCGTGTAACAAAGCAAAGCGCACCAACTTTCTCTCATCGTTCACAATGATGTGAAAATCGGTGTGAAAATGTGCACGTTTTAAAGATATGAAAACGATGCAAACCAAAAAGCGGAAAAAAACGAAGACGACGATGAAAATGGGAATTGATGAATTCCTTACAGTTGCTAGGTAAAAATGCAAGGATGGCAACAAATGGGCGACAGTTCTTCTTCGTTTTATCATCAGCACACACAAACACACGAATCGAAACCAAAAAATCATGGTATGGCTAAAAGAAAACGAATTTCATTTGAATACCGATTCAATACCAGCAACAAATAAACAAATACAAATCACAAGAAGAAGAAAAAAATGAATAGAAATAGAGTCGTATGGCCGCACTTCAATGAAACTGCTTAGCTTCTTCATCCCATTGCCAATTCATTTAAAGTTGTAGAATTTATTCGTTCTTTTTTTCCCTCCTCTATCTGAAGCTCGAATATTTGAATCAAATAATTCACGAAAATAAAAGTAAGAAGCTAAGCAAATCTGTTTCAAGATTGCTCTTAGCCAAGCAATACACAATCGTGCTCAATATTCGTTTCTACTTGAATGAGTTCACAGTGATGCCATATCGTATTTCTTTCATCATAAAGTTTGGCCGGTACATTTGATCTTCTTCTCCCCCATAAAATGTTTTTTTTTCCCTTAAACAACAATCTATATTCTCCTCACTTACAATAGATCATCCTTTCTGTTAGAAAAAGAGACTGAAAGAAGAAAGAAAAAAACAGAGAGAAGAAGCAGAAAAAATTCAAGACTGAACAAGAAGAAATGGATATGGTCATTGCTTCTACATCTAAGTGGCATAATTGAAAGCGCAGGCAAACGCAGCAAATGAAAAAAAAAAACAAAACGCAAAAGAAACTGAACAGAAGTGGAAAAAAGATTATTGAATTTCACACCGTGATCTGTGAGATGTAATTGTAAGTCAACAGAGGCTAAAGGAATGTCCAATCTGACGGCACATGATGTAATTACAAAGTGAATTTCTTCTCTCTCCCTCTCACTCTCACACACACGCACGCACACACATATACCCACTTGATTCCCATGAAAATTTAATAACGTAATGTTCGACTTTGGCATTTACCTTCGTTTTTCACATTTTCAACATTCAACAGCTTTATCACACTTGGGTGCAAATTTACCAATTTATAGTACAATAAAAAGGAAATTAATTCCGCTCACTTCCTTGCAAGCAGCCGGGAAGAGCGTTCCATATTAAAAGTCGAAATGTGTGAAAGACAAAATGGCCGATCGATTGAGGGAGATGTACGAATAAAATGAATGAAATGAATGATTGTGTGAAGTAAGACGCTTGAGAGTGCGGCAACTTAAGAATTATGCATCCGACTTAGAAGCGGTAAAATAATCAGATCATACACAATGCTCATGGTGTGTGTGTGCATTGTTGTGAAAATGAGAGAGTAGAACACGAAGCCAGCGTTTGGGCGAGTCAGAACGAGAGAGAGAGAGAGAGAGAGAGAGAGAAAAGCGAAATTCATTCCATGCGGTTGTAACATAACAATATGTTTGACTATATGTTAAATTCAACTGTCTCTCATTCTTCCGTCGCAGCACTTGGGCTCTTTTAATCCGATCGCATGCAAGCAACAGCACCAAAAACTCATTCATATATACATAGTTGATTGTGTTGTATAGGTATGATGAAAAAGCCACAATATTGCGGTTGCTTGAGCGCATAAATTGCCAAATCCACTGTGCATATGTATTTCAAACAATTCAAATAACAAAGTTTTAATTAAGTACATTGGCAAAGAGTTTGCAAGAATTTTTCCAACTTTTCATCATCTCCTAGAGCGCGCGTTAGATAGACGCAAAGATGTATATATGATTTACCCCGTTTGTTTCTCATATGTGTTCCTAAATTAAATGTATGTATTATTGTATTTCTCAAGCTCGTTCGATGAAATTTTCGCTGCATTCTCTCCCCGCTTCGATGTATGTGGTACTATCTCTGATTACTTTTGATAAACTCATAATTTCAACATATTTAAGCATTTTCTGTGCAACAACATCGCCGTGATCGTTGTCATGTAGCTTATACACAGACACATATATATTTAAATCAACCTATACGTTGGATCGGTGCACGAATACGGTCACCATCTCAACCCGAGCAAATGTGTCGTTTAACAGAGATTGTGTAAGAATAAACCACGGCGCGCATTTTATTATTTCGGGGAGAAAGTATAAATGTTTTGAATTTTCAGTAATAAGGGATGAATTTGTTAAAGCACATGCATCATTAGAACAGCACTTTGCGGGTGATGACAGTGCAAAAAGCGCGCCGTCAATAATTGCACAATGAAACCGACGACGAAGGGTGTTATAAGTCAGCACGCACCCCACACTCACTCACTGAGTGAGTTAGATAGAGTTTCGTTGCGCAATGCTGCTATCCCGTCACATTTGGGGACATAAATGTGTGCAAATGCAGATTTTCGAACGAATAAATAAGTGAGTGATTTGAAAGTTCAGAAATGATGACAGATAACTTACATATAAACAGCTGTTACATTGCGATCTCATACATGAATGCCTGTGTGTATATGGTTGAGAATTTTTTTTCACATCCTCTGAGTATTTGCGTTAACTTCGTCTTACTATCACATTAGCGCGCGCACTCACACACACACATACTCCATAATAACAACGAATGAGTTTTCGGTGCGGTTGCAAATGCAAATATCATTTTCAGCAGACGTTGATTACGTTGAAAATCCATAAATTTGATTGAAAAGTTTTTTGCTTACTAAGAAGTCTTTAATACACGCCAAAAACTTCCAACAAGTCAATTGTTTTTTGCTTCTTGCAAGTCAATGCGCCAAGTCAAGATGGAATGGCAAAGTTTTGTTGTCTTTGTGTTTTGTCAAATATATTGTCGTGCATTGCCGTCTTCGTCGCATGCCTCAATGGTTTGCATATTGTGCGCTCATTTGAATATAAACTAAATAAGCAAATACTTCATTTGGCAATGAGTTAATTGGCCCCGCAATAAGGTAACACCTCACCGAATGTCATTTTGGTTCGCTTCTCTCTTGTTTGCTTCGAGACTCCTTACTCGGCTGGATGCCAAAATCGTTGGAATTATGGCATCGAGAAATCTCTGCTTTACCAAACCAATAACCATAATGAATGTAATGAATTCAATGAAATTAGATAAATTATCAACACGCGAGCACCAGAAAAAAGGCAACCAGAAAAAAAGAGCAATGGAAGCATTTTACACCAGATCGCATTGACATGTAAATAATTGTAATAAATCGTGGAAAAAGAGAAGCGTACATTTGTTTGACCAACGATGAAACATATGGCATTTTGGGGTTTCGTTTGGGGCTTTTGGATATTTCATGAAAATGGACATCACAAATACAACAACAAAAACTTTGGCAGTCACTGACGGAAAAAATGGAATTTGTATTCGGCATAAATAAAATGACCGAATAGTGTGGGTATATATGAAGAGAGCGTCATTTAAAACCGAAAATATTAAAATTACAAATTAAAATTAATACGATATAGCTACACAAGCGATTCAATGTACAGTAGAAGCTCGATTATCCTTCAGGCACCGTTCCGCGACACAGACGGATAATCAAATAGACGGACAATCGAATGTGCTGGAAAAAATGGTTTTTTCGAAAAATAAAAACGGTACTTTTATATTCGTCGTTTTTTTAAATGTATATGTAATCTAGATGTGATTTCAATGTTTTCGTTGCGCAATTCAAAAATGAAAAAGCGATGTGATTTAAGATGTTTTAGTAAAAAAAAATTCCGTCGTTTTTGGTTGGTGCTTGCGATTTCGTGACAGCCAAATTTCGCAATCGTCGTAGAAGCATCACATCGACTTGACTGGCATCATTCTGTTTGGTATACCAATCAACGAATTGCTCGAACACGTCCAATCAAGTTATGAAATCGATTCAATCAGATCATGCAAAGTGAATTTATTGTGTCGCAATTCTATTTTTAGAATCGCGAATGAAAGAGTGTGCCGCTGTTCACATTCTCTGTAATTGTGTTCGGTGATTTGTGTAACTGTGTATTGCGCTAACATTTGCATTTTCAGTGAGTGCAGTTTATTGTCGAATTCCCAAAATCTCTCTCTATGCTTTTCGTAAACAGAAAACAAATCATAAACATCATTTGCGCATTGTGTACATAAAAACAAAATAAGAACAAAACAAAAAAAATTCATCGCTGACTGCGGTGACGGATAATCGGACTGACGGTTGATCGAGAGACGGATAATCGAGCTTTTACTGTATTTTATATGAAATTGAACGCTTTGTATCACATTTGTGATTTTGATGGCTCTTTTGTTCGTGTTGGTGTTTATTGGTGTGTGCGGTGCGTGGATTTGTGTTGCAGCCCGTTTATGACGGCTAGTTTTTATTTTGAAAATGTTTCCAATGATTAATCGCATGTCATGCTGAGTATAAGTGACATTTTGCGATCGTAAATTAATTGAATCAAATGAATGACAAAAAAAAGGTTCAGTACAAATACAGCCGCTTCCCTTTCTCCATTTGATTCACTTGCACAGCTATACAACAATCAACACAGCTATAGGCAATCAACACAGTGCTAATGTACAGCATTATGTTTGAATAATGGCTTAACAATTCTGTCAATAATTTATAAATAATAAATTATTTGCTGACTACTGGTCCGTTACCTCATGTGTGTTAATCAAAGAAATATCAAAATATATTGCATGTTTGCTCAACATTTCATTCATTTATAATTGTGTGTCTGGTTATTATATTTCTCACTTTCTCTGATTTTATTTTCCTTTTTTCCTCTGTTCAATTTTGTTTGTGTCTGTTTTATGCAAATGTTGCCAATTTGAATAATTTTAATCATTTTCATTGCAGTTCCAATAACGTCAGTGCGCGGTGTATTAGGTAGACAAGCGATGTTGCCGTGTGACATCGATCCGTTGGAGAAGGGTGATGTTGTGTTCATGGTGCTTTGGTATCGAGAAGGAGACAACGAACCATTATACAAGTAAGTTGCAATTCAATTCGATTGTTTCGGTTTGTTCGATGAAATCACACAATTTTTCCATTGAATTCGGCAGATTGTGTCGCAGTTGCAAAAAGCTTATGGCGATAATTCATTGCTTAAAATGAATGAAAATGCGATGTGTATATCACCTTTTATGACTTTAGGCTGTGCTGTTGAAGCGCAGAAATCTCGGTATCGTGTCTGCGAATCCATTTTTGAAAAGGACACACTGTGCGAGAGAAGGAAATTGAACTTATTAAAAGTTGAAACGTGTTCGATTTTAGTTTTCGAAAAATGGTTTGTTATCTGCTTGCTGTCTGAATTTGCTCTTTAAAGGAGCATAAAGTCATGGTGTTTCCAATGAAGTGGTCATGATTTCTGAAACTTCAATAACAAGAAATGCTGAAGCGTGAGCGTGCTCGCTCGTTCGTCCCATTCAACTACCGTTTCTTGTTGTTGTAGTTTTTAATTTGAAAGTTTCACTCGCAAAACTTTTGATCGTTCAAAATTGAAAAGAGAAGAAAAACAACAACGAATAAATATATATATTTATATTGAAAATGTGAAATGCAGTTTTTTTTCTGTTTTGCTTCTTGTTCCACTGTATTACTAATTGCCCATTGTGATTGTGTATTTGTAGTTTTGATGTACGCGGTCGGCCAATTGGACAAGCAAAACTGTGGTCATCGCCGACGGTATTCGGATCCCGAGCTTTTTTCAGCACCGCAAATCGTCCAGCACAATTAAAAGTTGACAATATCAAACTATCCGACGAAGGAATGTACCGGTGTCGAGTAGATTTTCGCAATTCACCTACTCGAAATTTGAAGATCAATTTAACTGTCATTGGTAAGTGTTCATACATTGCGTCATATATATTTAAGTGAATCTAACGGCGATGCCAACTCGCTAGAAATTCTTCCCTCTGTAAGGATGGCTTCACATAGCAGTAACTAAAATTGCAAGTGGAACCATTCCGTTCGTTCTGGTTTCACATTGCTAAATGGGCGTATTTGCTTGGGTTGCTATTCGATGGGAGAAAAGTGTATTTTTTCACCTAGCTCGTGGAACATTGAAGTTTTTGAATAACGGCTCAATCGATTTATTCGGAAAATTTGAGAATTTTGCTATCGCACGTGATTCATTTCGTCTTTTATCGGCCATTTCAAATCCAAGTGACTTTGAATGAAACTTGGCTGCAAATCGAAATATCCCATACAAACGAAGCAGTCTATTGACACCTTCAATTTTTAAAATTCACCAAAAGCTAAGGAAAACAGGCAAAATCGAACATTTCGACAGAACCGAAAGAGAAAAAAAAGAAGTATGAATTGTGTGCAGAGATTCTCAATTTAATCACAAATCGGAACTGTCGAAAATCATTCATCGGTAAAGCGGTTCATCGGTGGCAGTGGCAGAATGGGATAGAGAGAAGAAGGCACAGCAAAGTATTTCCTCAAATGTGTACGCAATTTCGAATTCCTTTATCGAAAATGCATGAATGCCCATAACTCACACTTACACATATGTGCGTGTAATAGAAAACAATATTCTTTAATGGACAGGCATTTTTTATATCATTTGCCTCCCCTGTTATTGCCGTTGCCGTTGCTGTTGCTGCGGCTATTGCTGCCGCTGCTTCGTATGCATATGCTGAAAAAGGGATGATTACATTTTTGTATGAGCGCGCCTAGGCGCACACTAGTCAAACATATTTTTATCGCCTCCTTTATCTATGTAAAGTGTTGGCAACTGTGATATTGGACTCATGGGAATGTCATATATTTATGATCGTAAAAAAATTCGTACTTTTACCATTTATCCATACCAATTTCTTGTGAAAATTTTCACTTTAAGCGAATTCTTTCGTGCTACTGCTGGTGGTGCCTTGTGAACGTATTGAAAAACACGCATGGCGAACACAAGAAGAAAAAACTATCCATTTCTGTTTTTATATTTCATTTCTTTTCGGTAACCACTTGAAAATGGGGGGAAATGGAAAAAAGGAGTGAAATCATGAGCGAAAAATCATCAGTAATGTCATTATTACTGAAGTTGCAAAAATTCACATGCGACGTGTCACAAAACAGGGAAAACGGCACCTTTTTCCGTCTTCTTTTTTATTTTTATTGGGCTGAAACGATAAATACCATTCTCATTCTACCTTTTTTCTATTCCACACCACTCACACATGAGATACGAGTAGTACGCCGAATTGGGGACATCACCAGTAAAATGTGACTTGCGAACGAAATTTTCAATTCTACAATTTGATGGGAATACTTGTGGCCTCACTAAAGACAGTAAGAGTGGGAGGTGCTTTCAGATTCGAGCCGCACAGTCACATTTTCATCGTACATGATTATATGTGCGTTTTACATATTCATGTATAAAAGTAAAAGTAAAAGTAAAAGTGAAAAAAAAGAAGAAAGAACAAAATCAATGCTCAAAATTATCCCGCTGGGCACACACATCTTTCAATTGCTCGTATCAACCGCATTTTACAAAAAGGTTGGTTGCTCGCAAAAGAAAACCCGTTTCCGTCAGATTCCATCAGCATCAATAATAATAACAATAGAAAGAAAAGTATGAATTTTATATGTAATGCATGTAAAATGAACACCAAAAAAAGGGAAAATCCACACCTTGGTGAGCATACGATATGGCAGGGGATGGTGTACTACACACCAAGTCGAATTCAAACGATTTGCAAGTATTTCCGTCCGTTGTGCGCAACGCTAAACAATGTAGAAAAGAATAAAATCAAAACTTTTTACATATATTATTATGCCAGTGATGTGCGGATTGCCAAAATCTCCAGTATCATGTGGAAATTTGGTGCGATTTGCTGCAAAACTCACATCAACACATATGGCATAATAAAACGTAACGTGTAGTTGGTGTTGTTGTTGTTGCTGCTGCTGCTGCCTGCCCGTTTGCAAAATATGTATGTTTTTGCCTATTTTATGATGGTCGCAAAAGAGCGTAAAAGGATTGGACGATTCTTTGAAACCGTAAAGCTCTTACATATTTTGGCACCTGCACATTTTGTTTGTCATAACCAACAACCCCACAAACAATGAACGCATTTTACTGCGCCAAATGTTAAGGTGAGCCACAAATTACGCAACTCATGGGCCGCATACTCATACAAACAACGTAAAGACGCTCGCTACCATTTAGCCCGTTTCATTGCGATGCATTTTGATGACGATATTCGGGTCCGGCTCTCATTCTCGTTTCCTCACTCTCTTTCACTCTGCCGGATATAATTCACACGATAAATGATCTGGAACGAAAATTATCGCGCATTTTCATATTTACTATTAAATATAAATCACACATGATTCGCATCGTGATACCCCAGAGAGTACTATAGTCTCATTTACGGCTCTTTCTTCCATCGTATATGATGAAAGTATTAACAACAACGAAAAAAAAAATCTTGAACCTAATATGGTTTCATGGTATGTGAATGTAAGATATAAAATTGCAATAGCTATTTCTGGCATGTATATGGGAAAATCGTCCCAGTTTTCAACTGTTAACTCCGAACATTTCACTTCATCTATCACTGCTATTGCATTTCAACCCAGTTGATATGTTTAAATCAATTAGTAAATTAGCATTTAGTAGATTCTTGAATTCAATTCACGAAATCCATAGCTCGGCTTGTTGAATTGCATATTGAATGTGTTGCCATTACCACCACCGTCGCCATGATGAATTTATTTGCATCCAATGATTCGACTTTGCTCAGTAAATCTCGGTTAACTGTGTGAAGAGAGAAAAAAAAGTAAAATCCCGTATTTCCGACGTTTTGCACCCGGATGAAAAATGCCAAAAATATGCAAAAATTACGTGCACGTCTTTCTTTATGGTGTTTTTGTAAGCGTGAATGTGTAGCCGCCGCGTGTGAGATATCGATTGAAACATACGGTTTTCCGGACGAACGGGATTTTTTTTTTATCCCGACTAAGCATTAGTCTGGTTTCGTTTGCACCGTTTCGATTACGATTGAATGTGTTCATGCTCTCGTTATCGCCGCATGTCTTTCTGCCAACACCATTCACAAGTTATTTCATGAATACGAAAAATGTGATTGAATCTGCATTTCAATTTTTTTTCTTTTGTTCGTCTCTCTCTCTCTCCTTTTTTACACACACAAACACACACCCGTTCAATCGCTGAATTATTGGATTCAATCTAACGATCAAACAACTATAATGCATTGAGTGCATGAATACTATGTGTGTTTCAATCGTTTGTCCCCGTGGCATTTCTCCCGAATATTGTGTGCAAACTCCGTAAAAGAGATATTCGATGCACTATTGGATTCATCTGTTCGCATTTTCTTGCTATTTTTCTTCACTTCCCTCTACTATCTCCTTCCCTTTCTCTCAATCTTTCTTTCACACATATAAATCGGATGTGGTGGTGGTAAAAAAGAGACAAATACACATTAGAATCGACAACGAGAGTTTAAATAATAAGGAAAAGGGAATCATTCTTCGCTTTGTGGATCTATGTGAGTGTAAATGCATCGAAGTACATTTCCGGTAATGTGCAACAGCAGCAAGCCAAAGTGTGAAAGAGACAACGCAACATGAGCCACACACGCTCACCATACATCGACGACAAGGACGGCGGTGGAGTCGAGGGATGGTGTGATGTAGTTGGGGAGTAAACCAACAAGACGGCATAAAGAATCCAGCTATTCACGATATGCACGAAGATTATGTTAATAATCTTCCAACTATGTCATTTCCTTTGCCTTTTCGCATATTATTTCCTCATCGGCAATGGCTGTCGTTTTTCTGACTAGACGAAATCGACGAGAAGAATAAAAAAAATACCGAACTAAGCAATCCGAAGAAGCAGGAAATGTGCACACGAAAATGGAAAGGCAGCACGCAGCGCACAACATACGATTGTGCAAGTGGGTGAGAACGAGAATGAGAGATTGAAAATGAGGCAGATAGAGCAGAACAAAATTGAATTGAATCGCTTTAAGAGCGTATTTTCGTTTAGACGACGGAATAAATTGTGGAAATTGTTTTATATGCATTACAAACATGATTGAAAAATATTTTAAATATTTAATTTTAATACGATTTACCAAAGACTTTGATGGAGTGAACGCTGACTACTTTTTGCCAGAGAGAGAGAGAGAGAGAGAGAAAAGAGCGGCGATTGGGGGTTGAGCACGCGCCCATTTCATTTCAAGCCAACATTATACAAGATGCTTGTCGATGCAATCATTGCAATCATTTCATCACATTTAGCCATTTTATTCTTGGATCAATTGAATTATTTATGACGATTTGAGTCTGTGTGCCGTCTTTTTTCCATTTTTATTCTTCATCTTCTTCAAATTATAATTCATTCTGCGCGTGATTGCGTTTTGAATCCCATTTTTTTTAAATAATTCTATTGCTCGGGTTGAATACTAAATCAAGACACAAAAAAAGCATTGGAATTGCAATCATTTTATCCACAATTTAAATGAAGGAGTACAGTGGTTAAGACAAAAAAGAGTTTCTTGATTAATTGAAAATACTTGAAGAAAAAATTCTCAATCAAAAAGATCCCATGTTTTTGGGTTCATTGTGTTTCGATTCTGTTTAGCCCATAGTTCAGTTGTTCCTTCGACCGCTTGCGTCAACAACTGAGCGAAAAACATACACACCGCCTTTATTAGCATGGCTCATTGTGCAAATATTGAATAATAGCTTTCCTCCTCAATTGTCAATTCATAATTCACAATTTAAAATGGTTCAACTGCAATTCTCGTTAGCGTCCCGTTCATTTTCAGTTTTGTTTCAAAATTCATTTGGTTCTGTTTACATCTTTTGAGCTTGAATGCTGGGTTAATTTGTTTACGCGAAAAGGCATACACAGAACACACGTATACAAACAGACACACAGGAAGAAGAGTGTTCATAATTCTTCTCGTTTCTCGCTAAATAAGCTAATTTTTCAACTGCCATTGTTTTTTTTTATTTCGGGTTGGGAGGAGTAGCAATGTTAACGAAAAGCCTCACCGTAAGTCAGTTTATATCATTTGGAATTTATGTCCATATTTTACGTAATCTCGGGGAAAAGTGTCAAGCGAAAAAAGGCAATTAAATTCCAGCAAATGAGCGCACTTGTTATACAAAACGTGGCAAACACAATAAAATGAAAACAGACATAAGTTTTAAAAATGTGCTCGAAATCACAGAGAGTGGCTGCTGCAAACGGTGGTGACGGAAGAAACAGAAAAGAATGTGCTGTTGCCGGAAAGTGGCGGAATGGAGGAATGGGACTGTATGGAAGAGAAAGAGAAAACGGTTACACGACAGCTGTGGAAAGGGAAAGAGACGAGATGAGATTTTAGTTCACTGACAACGATTTCGAATATACCCGAAGCATTAGCGTTGAAAAATCGCTCACAAGTATTTTTACTAAGAAACGATGGACGGACAGACGAACGGATGAACGAGGAAAAAAATTATGCCCGAGATGAACGAGTTGCGATGTAGATTACACGTGGATAACGATGCAAATGAAAATTATTCGAGGTGAAAAATATTAATTTGTGTCGGTTGAAAAATTTCCAACTCTACCTGGTCATAGCCATGGCGCATTCGCTCAATCGTTCTTTCTGTTCTCTTTCGGCCCGAGTCGTTCTCATTCTATCTGCTGTTTTTGTTGTTGTTATTTTGTTCTTTCGATATTTTATTCGTTCTTTTTTCCATATACCGTCACCACAGTACAGTGCCTTGTTTCTTTTCACCCAACGAGATTAGTGAGCTGAAACCATATTTCACTACGAGAGCTTTCTTATTCATTTTCAAATAAAACGAAAGGAAAAAAAAACGATTAGCCGCAAGTGGACCTGCACGTTGAATATCAACATATATAATATGTATATGCCTGTGTTTGTACCTCTATGCCTGGTGGCATAGACGTGTGCAAATGCGTGTCCGGCGAAGATGAACCGTATATGTATATAGTTTGGATACTGTCGGCAGTGAACTCCACAACTATCGCCGACCAAAAAATGTCAAATGAAGTGGCGTGACAACGCAGTGACACGGCCGCACACAAAACGATATATGAATATATGTAGGTATGTATGGAAAGTCCCACGTAGAACGCTTTATTTTGGTTTGATTATGTGGTTTCGACCAATCTGATGATTGTGTGCGTATACCACAAAGAAACCATATTAATAACAACGAAGTCGACCGATGAAATTAACATTTGCGAAAATACGTGTATGCTTGAACAGGATCCAAACAGAACAATTCTGCGGGCGGGAGAGAGAGAGAGAGAGAGAGAGAGGGAGGGAGAGAGGGGGGGAGAGAGGGGGGGAGAGAGGGAGGGAGTGAAGGCAAAAAATGTCAGCCAAAATTCGCAAAGAAACGAAGGGAAAAATATAATAGAATTGTGGGACTGGGAATATTTTCACATAGATGAAGATAAAGTAGGTTAAAATGTGCATACACGATGTGATATGAAGAAGAAGAAGATTACGAAAAAGAATAATAAGAATGAGAGGGAAAAAATATGATGGCAAATTGCTGTAGCGACATGAAATGCTCTTAAGCCAAAATCCTCCGTCTATTCGTGCATTTGTTGTCCTGTCATTTCGTCTTTTCATCCATTCATTCGTTTCGAACGCTGCGTCTAACCATAATGACACGGTACATTTTCTCATCACTGTTTTGCGTTTTTCTTCATAAATTTTTCTTTTATTTTGCTTCTGCTGCTGCTGCTGCTGCTGATGTTCCTCTCCTTCACATCTTTCGATTTTGTACAGGCACTCCATTTTTCCCCGTCTCTCTCCGGTTGTTGGTCGTTGTGCAAGTGCTTACTAGTGCTTAATTGTGTACGTGTGGCAGGGCGTCTTTTTATTCACCGCCGGAAAACCTTTATGTATAGCAGAAGAAGAAAAAAAATTATGTACCTTTTTTGTGCACACCTCTTCGCTTCCACACTCACGTGCATTTTTACTTCATCTCTTTGTCACCCGGGTTCCACTCGATTCATCTATTTTTTTCGCTACCGGAATTGTACTTGTGTGTTTAATGTATGTATGTGTGTGTTTACAATGTGTAGCTTTTTGTTCAAATTTATTATCTCCACTCGGAACAAGGGTAAGTTTACTTAAAATCACCTTGCTCCATAATTATGTCGCATCTTGCAATACTAGATGGGATCGTTTGTCAAAATGAAATTTGAGCTTTGAGAGGGAATAAAAACGACAAATTTATCATCAACTAACGAATCTACTTTCAATCTACTTTCTAAAACATCAACAGTACCGAATCATTAGTCGAAGCGTTTAATTTTCATCTTTTCACTCAAAATGCTCTCCATAAATGAGCGCGCGTCAGTCGAAGTGCTGTTACGGTCTCACTCCATCTGAGCACTTGCCTTTCGAACGCTTTTGACATTCATTTTAAAGCTGTCGCCAATTTTCGAAAACATTTCCGTTTCATAGCGTCATTTCGTTTGTGTGTATGTGAGCGAACTCACAATGTGCTGTGTATAAATCATATACTGTCATATTAGGTACTTTTAGTGTTTGAATTTTGACAGAACTTCTGCGGTCATCACCTAGTTGCGCCACATATCACATCGTTCCATAGACATTGTGAGTTCGGTGTGAGCGCGCCTTTCACGCAACAGAGTAGACGAACAGCAACGCACTATTTGACCGTTTACCCTTAATGCCAGTGTTTGTCACCAAACAAAATAACGAACACAATTTTGTTTGCGGTGAAACATCCTGTTCCGGTCGGTATAATTTAAACAAGGCATTAGACAAAAGCGGCAAATAAAAACGAAATTACAATGTTCATCGCAGTGTGGTGTGCGGTGGTAAAAAAAACATCCACGCTGCTGGCATCACAAACAATAGTCACACTTGACAGGGAGAGAACGAGAGCGAAAGAGAGAACAAAAAAGTCTATGTTATCAATAAATACACTTACCTGCGTATTTCACTCATACACAATACACATCCTCAAACCAATGGACATCACTTGAAAAAGAAATGAATGAAGCGAATTAAAAAAGGCGAAAGAGAATGGAGCAGGGAGGAAGGGATGGATCTTTTTTATGAAAAAAGAGGTGGAAAACATCCAGAAAGCAGACGGAATCGGAAGCGGTTCCAAATGTGGAGGCCAAAAACTACTCGCATCTTTTCGATTTGAATTTGGTTAGTTGGTGGCGGATGTGCATGTAGATAAGTGCGTATATTGTGCTTTGTGTACTGTTGCTGTTGACGGTTGCTTTTTTCGCCTCCGGTATGTATGTGGCGTATTCGTCTCTGTGAAGCAAAGACAATTGAAAAATGAGGGCCATTTGTTACTGTCAGCCGATTGCTATTTAGTAGATGTTTGTATGCGCTCATTCGCCATTTTTCGTTATAAGTGTGTGTAAATAAATAATCCGTATTTTACCGCTTTTTTCTCTCTCGCTCTTCAACATTATCGGTCATTGTCTCTTTCTCTGTTTCTCATGTGTGTGTGTGTGTGTGTGTGTGTATTGTCTCTTATTGCTATGTGTCTAATTTCATTGTACCTGTTTTTACTTTTGTTATGCACCACAGAACCGAGCCAGCCACATGAACCCCAGTCGAACGCCTCTCGTGTCTGAGAGTCCATTTAAACAAATGATTTCGTGCAGATTTAAAGCTTTTTCATTCGAGCACGTTTCCGATTTCCCCACACGGTTACGCTTGATACACACTTGCACTGGAAGAATAAGGAACTAAAATGATTTTGTTATGGAATTAATAAAATTACAGCAATTACTTAGATTAGATTTGACAAATTATATTTGTGCACATTGAACACATAGATAGATGATTTGATAGCTCCACCGAAAGTCTTCATATGAATAACGGCCCATCATTCGTTGGAATGGCTTTCCTTTCTCTCTCTCCATTTTTTCTCTTGTTCTCTTCTTTTTGCCGTAGATAATCTTTATTTATCAATTTATTTTCACTCCGTTGTTTTGTTGAGATTTTTGCGGAGCTGCAATTAAAACGGTAAAAAAGTGTTTAAAATAGAACGTCAAATGGATGGATTATCCGAGCAAAATTGAGGTCACATTTCATACATCCCATACAAAATTCCATTTATACGTATGTTCAATGTACACACATAGCAGAAGCCAGACCAAAAGAGGAAGAGGGGAAAAAGCCGTCGGTTTTTCTTCGAAATCAGATTCGCATTCGCAATGAAAATCCACATTCGGTTACCATGGGCTGTATTCAAGCAATAACATAATCTAACAAATTCCATTTTCTCTGAACGATACAGACATATGCTAGCATTCAATTTTCTCACAGGATCTTTGCAATAATAATTGTAACCGAATATATTTTTCATTACGATTATTTCTTGTTTGTATTGTGTGCTACTCGTGTTTCGCATTCATTTTATTTGATAAATAAGTGCGATAGAGATTGCAGAGCAACGACAAGCACAGTCATGAGCGAGAAGCGAGAGTTTGCAAGTTGGTTGATGTGTTTGTGGCTTAAGCAATAATTAAGTTTACTGCATACTTTTCCAAGACACCTTCCATATTTTTGCTGTCCAATATCATACCATTGAATTGAAGTTGATATACTTCTCAGCAGGATTAGTTTCAGAGGACCTTCGTTTTATTTGTCTGTTTGCTGTTGTGTGTGACGACGACGACGACGACAAAAGTAAAAGCGGATACGATATGTTCTCTATTGTCATATGATGTAAATTATTCTCTCTTTCTCAAACTGATTAAGTGAATTGCCGTGTTCGTGAGTCGCATGGGATTTGTCAGCAATTCATGCAACATCGAATAAATTTTATTTGCTTCGGCGATGTATTGATGTTACTTTCATCATTTTCGGCGATGTTTCGCTCACACATAGACAATGAACGAAAGCGAACACGAGAGGCCGAAAGAACCAACAAAAATAATAAAGAAAGAGAGAGAAAAAATCAGTAAATATATTAAATAAATGGCACGGGCTTAATGAACTTGGTAGACACCGAAGTCAGACATTCAAGCCGACAGAGTCGTTACACATACATATAATTGCACAATATATTACGGCTGACGGTGCTGCTGTTGTTGTTGCTGTTGTGCCTATTCACATGCTATTTCGCTTTGGAAAAAAGGAAATGTCGGAACGCCATTCATTCAGTCATACAAAAGAGTGACGCGAGATTGCGATAAAGCCACTCTCGTGTTGTTTTCGAGATGTAACTGATATTAATGCCCAAGTTGATATATAAAAAAGTTGGACTCCGTGCACAAAACTCCTATCCGATAAGTATTATGCCAAAGCGTGGCCCATTTGACTATACACATACACTTGTGGATGCTTTACGTTTTTAGACTGTTTACGATATTGAAAACGAAAACTCGAAAGTTTTTTTTTTTCTGCAGTTCCCTAATGAACACAGTAGAAAGTGTGAGCGCACAGTGCTCAAGTTCACGCTCTCACACCGACCAATGTAATGCCCGAGTTTTATTGCGGGCGCGCACCAAAAATCCAAACGGAAGAAAGGTGAAACTGAAACCTGAGGCAACAAATATTTTCAACATCGATTTTGAAGTAAATTGTTGAATCTGCAATATACTTGTTTCATACTTTGTTCGGAATACTGTAGCAGAAGAAGAAAAGTGAGGAATGAAAATTCACAAAGAGATCATTCGGCCAACAGTTCTCATTTTTTATTGTTGCTTGTGCTGCCTGAAGTTTTGCAATCAAAGAATTGAGCCAATGGACCTATAAAACAGTATCATCTTTTCGCTATCTTCACCGTTCGTGTCAGTGCTGTCAGCCATTTTGCGAGAGAGAGAGAAATTGATAGAAATAACGGACGAAAAAAGAACCCCGTACACACATACCAACACAACGAATTTTCAAAGTATTGCAAAGTCGAAAACATTGTGAACCATTACCGTTTGCCATCGCTGGACTGTTGTTGAATGTATCGAGTGTAATTATGTTTTAAAACGGTGCGTTTCTATCGTTAGCTAGCATAAATATTGAATTATGCCGTGATTGTGTTCAGCTAACGCAAAAACGTACGTCCAAACGATACTGGAGGGAATCGTAGGATATCTGCAAAATGGTATGAATCTAAACAATGCGCGGGATGAAGTTTTCCACGAAGAACGGACAGAACTGACAGTGAAGCGGGGAGGATGGGGTTGGTAGAGAATAACAAAAGGCCAAAGAATGCGCACGTTAAAATGACTTTGCACCTAAAAGTAGTGGTGTGACTTGAGGAATCTTTTCGTTATTTGGGCGAACATGATGGGTTCTCTTCCTGTGAACAAAGAATGTTTCTCATGGCAAACGATGACAGAGGAGTGAAAGTGAGTGAGGTGGAGAGAGTACCATCAAGAAGAAATATATCCTTTCTTTGGCATTGATTTCGGCTCACGGAATTTCCGCCATATTCATCATTCATTTGCATTTTATTTTCAAAAAAAAAAAATATGGAGAAAAATTTGACACTCAAACAAAAAGCACAGCCAAAAAAACTCACATCCATCCATGACCCAAGCAATCGACCATCACACAAACTGATGAATGAAGTGTATGCTATATAAAAATCGGTCATTCAGCATAGCCAACACATTATTATTAATGAAATTGATAGCTTCAATGTGATTCTTCATTTTTCACTATATTCTTTTATTGAAATTTTCATTGTATATCGAGCGTTCATTTAAAGTTGCGCTCTTTTTTCTTGCACACACTTTTTGACTTTTAATTTTTCTTTCCAGTTCCGCCTGATCGTCCAATTATCTACGAGGCAAAGCGACGAGAAAAGGCCAAAAATGTGGAAGCGTACAACGAAGGAAGTGACGTTTTGCTCTTTTGCGAAGTGACTGGCGGTAAGTTTTTTCTTTTAATTGGATTTCAAATAAAGACCAAGACAAAACGAATCTCGCCGAGTCGATCCGTTCGCAGATGGGTCAATTGTTGTTTATAGCTTTTCAAAAGTTGTATTTGCACATGCATTCAACAATTTTTCACTTTTATATAATATTCAAGTCGTCAATACCATTTTTGATCCGATTTTCACATTGGGCCACTAAGATCAAGAATGACGCAAATCAGAAAAATAGCTCGAGCGCCCTCAATTTCATAAGTGAATCAATTTTATTTCCCGTTTTTTCTTTCGTTCGGAACTAACGAATGATATTGGTAATAAATATTTCCATCCTACGTGAAAAACTAAATATTTGGTCACATAAGCTTAGTCAGTCCAAGAGCTAAAATGATTTAAAATCTCAATCGATTTATTATTTCGTTGAATGGGGGCCATGTCTCGCATAAAGCTCTGTGTATGCATGTGGCAGTGCACACAACGGCGGTCAAGTTGCTGCTTGGACGTAACATTGTTGAAGCAAAGGCCATTTCAATCAGGTTATTTATATAACTCATGAGAGCTTGTTTGGTTGCTTCTATCGTACACAATATAACAAACAAATTTGATTCAGAATCACCACTGATGATAATTGGTACAGCAAGCATTGGACATAATGAAATGCTCTGTTTTAACGTTTACATTGGAATCAACTAAAAACCTCTTCTCTCTGTCTCTGTGTACACCTTTTGATGTAGAAAATAGACGCTTACATATTTGCTCGTCTAATGAAAAGCAAGCTGCTGCAAATCTACTTTCATATTGAAACTTTGTTTTTTTGATTATGGCGAATAAAGAGGAAGAATAGAGAAAAAGGCGAACCTGTGCTTTGCATTGGTGCAAAGTGAAATTCGGTTAAGTGAAACGTGCAACTAAATAGGAAACGATAACCAACATAATGAATGTTGGCAACATTTAAATTGAAATAAATACGAATCCGAATTGGAACTACGTCGTCATGTATGCAGATGTCGAAAGAGGGAGAGAGAGAAAATAAGAAAAAGTGCACAACTCTGGATGGATCTTGAGAATGCAACTGTACCTCAATTTTTCGATTAGCGTTTGTTACATTGAAACTCCTCGAAATGAACAGGAGAATGACAACAACAACCAAAACCAGAATAAAAAGCACAAAACACATATTTGGAACATTCTGACTGCGTTTGAATTTGAATTGAATGTATCCTAATCAGATTCTTGAGTGGATTCATGATTGGATGTGCTTTGCTGCCGGGCCTTCTCACAAAAGGTTGACAATGCAAAAAGCCAAAGAGTCGCACCACTACCATATTGTGGGCTATTATTTGCAATGCTCCTTTGTGTCTGGGCCCCGATAAGCAAAGGGACGGTAACTAACGAGCACGTCAGCCAGAAAGTGAGTGGGTAAAGCAGAGAGAGAGCGATAGAGAGTTAGTGAGATAGAGTGGGAGTTCAAAACAATTTTTCGACAGATAATTATAATTATATTCGGTTGGAATTCGGTAGCATCAATGCCAAAATAACCCAAAATAATATGTAGTTTCCGGCATTTATTCGAATCCGGTTTTTCTCGGCGGCAAAAGCAGCAACCATCCTCGGCCGTAGCATGTACTTGAGTTTCGTGCATTTGCCACATATTCCTTTGGAACGCGTATACCGTTTCGGAATAATGATGATACCGAAAATTTCAAATGCAAACAAATATTCCATCCATCCATATAGTTGGAGATGACTCAGGAATGTTGCTTCATTTGTGCACACTAACACACGAAATGGTCGTTGTGCGTATTGACGAGAGAGAGACAGAGAGACAGAGAGTGAGAGAGAAACGGTTTTCTCGTTTTGTGCTGTGCGAATTTGTGTTGTGCCAAAATGTTATTATTATGATGAATGCGATTCATAGAAAATTGAATGAGGGTTTTTACAGCCGCCCGCTCAATACAATTCTGTGTTCGTTTCACAATTGAAACCCACTTGGATTCTAGCGCATACATATATGTGATGAAAAACGTGCCCGTTTTATTTGTTTACATGTAAATCGGTATTCAACACGCATTGACTAACTGAGTAGTTTTGCCATGCTGTATTATTGTCTTTTGAGGGTGGCAAAATTATGGAGCGTGAGCGCACGGGTTGTTTGTATTGAAAGAGCGAGAGCAAGCGGGAGAGAGAGAGAACACTCTTTTCTCATTGACATTGCGAATCCTAATACACCCAATACGTTTTATATTTAATTAAATTTCCCTTTTCACTTTTCGAAATGTTCATGAAGAGAGTGAATATATGGCGCAATTCAATTGTTTAAAATGTGTGTGAATATAGAAATGCGCTGACGCTTTGTGGGTAATTGACAAACAGTCGAAAATCCATGTGTGTACAGTGTACACACACGTCTATAAAACCGACCAAATGAATTACATTGCATTTTACTATTATGTTGTATAGTCTTTTTTGATTAAAAAACGACTACCATATTTAAAGAAAATGTAGACTAGGTTCACGCAAAGAAACATATATGAGAAATGTAGAGGGAGAGCGGAGATAGAGAGCCTCATGTCGAGTATGCCTACATCAACATCCTCATTCACGTTAATTCATACTCACACTCTTGAGCTCTCGCATACATACACTAAACTGAATATGTTTAAAACACGCACAAAGATGTGCATATGAAGTTATTTGCTTAAACCTAGTAAGTGCTTTAAACAGAATGACTGCGACAGCGGCTGAATGGGGAGCAAGAGAGAGACTGAACAACATAAAATAATCGTTTGCACCCCATGTTTGCGTAATTGTAGATGTTTTTTTTTGACTTTTATTGCTGAAAATTACAATTAGTGTTCGTCGGCGTGGCATATATGGAAATTTCATATGCTGTTTGCGAATGCAAAAAAGATGACAGAAAATTATTGTTGTCGTACATCAGGCGAAATATTTGTTCGTTTCGTTAGTAGTAAAATGAATGTGGCAATTCTCAACCAAAGAGGTATATTGTGTGAGTATGTTGTACAATAGCTTGGTGGAAATCGAACAATTCCAAAGCAATTGGTATTACATGAAAGTGAATTAAAATGAGAACTAATGTATGTACTTGTACATTGTACATATGTATGTGTGTGTGCTCGCTCGTTTTCACTCTTACTCGCGCTCTCGCATGCATTCAACCGAAATCACATCTCCGTCCGTGGCATTCAACCCATTTTTCAGTTGGATACATGTAGACTATTCAGACAGTATTTCTTGCTTGATGACTTTTGTTATTTCATTTCTGCACGTTCGCATTAATTGCTAATGTCAACGTCAACCGAATACTGAATGAAGACACTTTTTTCGCATTCTCTTTCTTCTCTAGCTCTCTGTCTCTATTTCTTGCTCTCGCAATAGCATCGCCGCATTTAGATTATGGTGAAAACCCACCAAAGATAGGTTTAGGTGTCACACAGAAGGATTAATAATGAAAAAAAAAGCAACGGGGGGAAGACGAGCACAGACATTGAGCATTCCCCGAACGAGGGTCATACACATAATATTCAACCGAAATTAAAAAGCACTTTGCTCCCTTTTTTATTGGTTAATCCATTCGTGTTATTTTTCTTGTGCATAATTTTCCACGATTTTTCCATTTTGTCCATGATTAATGTTCTGTTTTTACTGCCACTTTTGTACCACCACTCTACATGCACATAAATTGTGTGGAGCCAACAGAAAAGCGTCCCAATGTAACGACGTAATCGGAAAATGGCTCTCAAGTCTTCTCTCGCTCTTGCTCGATCCATTCGGTTTGCTCACACACACACACACACACTCACTCATTCACTTTGGACAAGGTTCCATATAAACAAAACGGCCACAAATAAAATTAATTTCTGCTTTGGCTTGGTCACCGTTATCGTCGCCATTGTCGTTTCGGTTACCGTCTCGAAATTATGACCATTGTTGCGTTGCTAAAACCATTGCTGCTGCTATTGGTGCTGCTGCTGTTTCTACTGTTGTTGCCACCACTTCGAATCCAAATCGTACACAAACCATTTTATGCTAGTTCATATTTTATGCGTAGTAAAATTGCTCATTTCAAATGATGTTGAATTTTATATGTAGATTTACTGTTGCGTTTCATCATAGCGAAAAAATTGTAATAAATGCTTTTATTCATACGAAAAACGGCCAACACCGAATATTCACGCTGGTCGACCAGCAACAGCAACGGGACCAGCAACAATATCATCACTATGCTGCATCACAGATAAGAAAATAATAACGCTCGCATGTTATGGGTTATCATAGCATGATTCCAAGCACCGTACAGACACATTATTATCAGCGCTTTTATTGTTTCGGTTTTCTGTTCGAACTGCATGCAGTTCATGAACATTATTTAAACATAAATAATCTTGGATCGTGCATTGCATATACCAGGTGCTTACCACAGCTCCATCATGTTGCGCGCACCCAGATTACTTTTCAATAACGAAAAGAAAAAAAAACACATAAAATTCAGCTCAATGTGAGTAGTCATGCCCAACAACATGAATCGTAAATGGAAAATATTCAGCAAATGATGCTCTAGCGGCATCTATACGGTAGAGTTTGGAAATTTGATTAAATGATTTCGTCACAAGGTTTACCCAAATATTGGAAATGGTATTTGTCAAAAATGGCATTTCAATCGTCATTCAGGATTCATGTTAGTGAACTTCCGATATGGACAAACAGAACTCTAAAAGGTTTTGGATCTGTTGAATATAATAACATTGTGCTTCACAGCGTTGGTCATGCCATACATTTTGCACATAAAAGCCAACTTTATAATCCAATATAACATTTAATATTACAAAATGTTATTTTTAATCGTTTAAAATGAGTATATGTTATACAAAAAGAAGTATTATGACAATTTTGAGAGGTTTGAATAGGTAGGCCAAGATGATCTTCTTCAATCAAACATTTTGTATTATTTTGGAGAAAAAAGTATTTAATTGACTGCAGTTAAATTTGATTGAATTAATAAGAGCAAATAAAGAGGAATCATATCTTTGATTGAATATTTTACCGTTTTTAGAACTTCCAATATGAACACTTATCTCAGTGAAATTGTGCATCAATTCAGTATGCAATGAATGAAAAGAATAAATTGGAAAATTAATGAAGACACTGAAATGGAGAAGCAAAACTGGTTCATGGCTAGAAAATAAATGTGTAATATTTTTCACATAGTACATGCTTTAAACAGAAAAAAAAACTTCTCCTATTTCCACAGTTCTTCCGTGAGAAATATGGCAATACTGATGTACACTATGAAATTGAAGTGGTAAATGAAAACCAATTCATTAAAATATATAACTTTGCTCCAATTGCGAAAAATAAGTAAGAACATATCGTAAATTTGATGCTTGCACAATCAAGGCGCAGAGGAAAAAACAACTAGCAAAACAAACATTCATTTTGGAATGTGTTTATATTTAATGAGAGAATCTGAGTTCGCATTTTTCGATTTGTGTGTATGTGTGTATTTGCTGCGTTGGAAATGACATCCGCAATTAATTGACAGATGCAAACATTTTGAATGTCGCAATACAGTTTAAATTTGTTGCTGTTCATATTTTCATAGCCACGAATAGAGTAAGCATCATGACATTGTTACGTATTTGGTGTGCCATGAAAAAAATATTATTCGCAACACTTTTTGCCAGCTTTGTTCTCTGTGATTACATTTGAGCGGAAGTGACGGACGGAAAGAGCCGACATGCACTCAAATCTATATTTACAAAGCGAGAAAGAGCAAAAGCAAGTGCAAACGAAATGAGGAAAAAAAAAATGAAAAACCAAAAAGTACTATTTTCACACACACACACACACACACACACAAACACACACACACACACATATGGGAAATGTGAAACGTATGTCATGCTCACTTTCATGTGATGAGCGAACAGCGACTGAAAAATGCACAATTCATTTTTCATCAATCATACATTCCACATGCTGTTTCAAGTTCTAAACATATTTGACTACATCCACATCGAACATTACATTATAAAACCGTTTTCGACAGAGAAACGAACATAATGACAAATGGAGCGTGTGTGTGTGAGAGAGAGAGAGAGAGAGAGAGAGAGAGAGAAGAGAATGGAAAAGAGAGGGCAAAAAAATCTGAAACGATGAAACAGATTTTGTTATTGAATCATTCAGTAGCTTTATGGAATTGGTTATGTGCCATTTCACCAATCCACATTGAGAATAACACAGTTGTGATAGTGTATCAGCATTGTTGACTAAGTGAATCCTTGCGGACAACTTGCTAGTGGATATAATGATGGTCGCATTGAGATAAAACACGTATGCACCTGGAATTTCTCAGAATACATTCTGTAATACAAAGTGTTCGGTGAGAATATCTAGCCAGATATGTCAACCATCGAAACTTTTTTTCTTTTATTTCACTGCTGCCGTTCCACTCATAGACATAAACGAGTTAAAAACCGTATTTACACTCCAAATGTATGAGAGAGGAACAAGAAATAGAATGACATGTATTCAATAGAATATTTGAGAGTATTGGATGGTTTCAATGCAGATAAGCATGAAGTCAGCAGTATTTTGTTTTCTTCTGATGTTTTCGCCTCTCTATTTCGAAATGATATACACAAAATGTGAAAATAATAGCAGCACTCGAGACGAAAATTTATATTGTGTGCAGACAGTTGTATAAGTTGGCAGAGGCTTAATAAGACAAACTAACCATGGATACACATTCGTAATGTAGGTTATGTTGTTGTTTTTTTTTCTCCCTTCACTCCCCCGCTTCCTCACGCTTCCTTCAAAATCAAAATATGAAACGGAACGTATGGATTTGTGTGTTAATGCAACGGTAACAAGTCAATTTCCAAAAGAGATTCAATTACAATTCTAGTGAACGAATCAACCAACGATATGATTTGTTGTCTATGATACATAGAGAGAGGTAGCGAGAGAGAGGGAGAGAGAGAGAATGAGAGTGAAAATAATGCCCAGCGACAATAAAAATCATGTGCACTGAATCAAGTAGAGACTCTATCATTATTGTCATAGAAAGCTTATTTGGCACAAAAAACCATAAAAACTAGATACGTTGCCATAACGATGCTTTGAGAAATACGGTGTAAACGAAAACAATGGGATTACAACCGTCACAAGATGGAGAAGTGCGAAATGAACGAACTAGCGAAAGCGACGAAATATAGTATTGTTAGAAACAAGCTTGTGGTTGGGCCATACATTGGCTTGTCACGGACGATTTTTATTTTCAATTCACTATGTATTGTGTACTTGTGTCAATGTGGGATCTCCTATATACATATATGTGACACACGCACACCACACAATAAGACACACAATAAGACAGCAAAGTAAAAAGAAAATAACAACAGCAACAAAAAACCGTATGTCTCAACGATTTGCGAAAATCAACCGATTGCCCATTGCGCTTGACATCATCAACATAAATATTCTCATTTCCTCGGCACATACACTCGGCTCTTTTCTACTACATCCCCTCTCCCCTCTCCACTCCGTATCTCACTTTTATTTGTGCAGCTAATAATAACATTTTCATATATTGAAATTGGTTGGATTCAATACTCTTACTGATATCGATCTTGATGTTGATAGTCGTTCACGTTGTCCCTAATATGTGTGACACTTAGTGCACATCTTCAGCAGTAAGCGAATTTTATTAGTCCATTTATTAGTCAACTTGACATAAATATAATATTATTTTTCGTCTCTTTCACACTCGGTCCCCCCCTCTCTCTCTCCATCTCTCTCTCTCCCTCTCCCTTCCGTTTTCGCCGACATTTTTGTCGTTGTTGTCATTGTCGGTGTGATGTGCCAATGCCAATCCGCACAAAATGAACGAAGTTGAAGGGAGAAAGAAAGGAACGAACATTCGACGGGAAGAGTCAATAAAATCGACTGCAATGTGTAACATGTATAAACGCCCGGAATGTGTCAAATAAAATGGAAAATAGAGCGACACACACACACACACACACACACATAGAGGAAGAGAGAGAGAGAGAGAGAGAGAGAGAGAGAGAGAGAGAAAGAGAGCATCATGAGCTTCAGTTTCTGAGAGATATTCGCTCGATAAGTGCTAACGAATAGCAAACCAAGCCGATAAACCACATTGTTGAAATGATATGAGAGCACATTTCGAGTGCTACTTTGGATCATTTGCAAACTTATTGGTATTCGTGCACAAAAATAACTGTCATTCCAACTTATACTACGCCAAATATTTGGCAACGTGCATAATAAAAATAAAACAGAAAAAAATTGTTCACCATAAATTGTATAGTAGTGTAGTAGCTTTGACAAACATTCAAATATATATGCACAGTGTACGAACTATATACTTATATTTGTTTCACACAAAAATACAGGACGTTACACAATATAAACGCACCAAAGCAAAAAATATTTCAAATGAAAATAACTGCCGATACAAATATTTACGAGAACATACACCAAAAACATGCGTACAATACATGGTGTGTGTGTGTGTATGTGTGTGCTCATCTGACCCATAGTTGACTTGCACGACAGGTTTACTTCGTTTGGTGCGATCACTTTTATCTAGTTTTGCCATAAGGTGCATTTCCAATTGAATCGGTAAGAATAATCTTGACCTGCCAAATTGAGTGAAAATAAATGTTAAACATGGAGTTTTTCTTTATATGGACTTTACAACAACAACTCCATATTAAAAAAAACTCCATGTTTCACATTTATTTTCACTCAATTTGGCAGGTCAAGATTATTCTTACCAATTCAATTGATATTCTTGGCCCCGGCAAAAGCTTCCGGATTTACACACACATCGTCCATTACGAACACTTTGCTCTTTCAATTAAGCAGAACGTAGAGAAAATCAACACACAGCAGACATACAAAAACGACGACGACGACAATTCTCTACAAAACTTTCCGACCGCAAACTATGATTGCATGACCAAAAGACACAACAATGTGAATTATGAAAAATGTTAGCAGATAACGTTCTCTGTGTATACGTCTGTTGTATGCACAACTGATTTGTCAACGTAGCTTTTCATGCATAATGTGTGCGGAAAATGTCTTTGCTCGTGTCTAAGCACTCTGCAGTGCCGTCTTGTGTATATGGCAACGGCAACAGCGTCGCAGCTCAATCGTACATATACACACACACACACCCAATATACATGTCACACGAACAATATGAAATGCATGTAAAAATTCAAAACTTAACGATAAATATGCACTGAATCTTGTAAGTTCGTACTTATCTCTATAAGCCTCTGCACATTTGAACGTATCCGAAATGAATGCAGTTTTCTCTCTTACCATATGCACGGAAAACTTGCTTGTATTTCTGCATTTCCATCTCTTATCTTCATTTTATTTTCGCGTGTGTTTGTGTATGGCGTTCAAATTTGTGGAATATCCGTACCAAGGAACAAATATTTAAGATTCACCATTTTTTGAATGTCGAGTGTGTGTGTGTGTGTGTGTGTGTGTGTGTCTACATTTATTATGATGAAATAACAACGGATTGGTAATACTGTTGAATGTTTTTGAGAGTTGACATCTTCTATTGTCATTGCAGACATCTTTGGCTTGCGGTTTTTTATTTCTTCTTCATCTTCTTGTTCAAAACGAATCAAGCATATTTCATACAAACGAACAAAGTCAAATGAGTGCACCATAACAAGCACAACAATTTTATTTTCACGTGAACTCTCTTGAATCACTTACAAAAGTACTTTCGAATGCAGCTGTACCACACATACTCATCCGCTTCATTATAATTTGATGACAAAATCGAATGACAAATCTTTGTAAATCGTTCGAGTACACACTCGAAAATCATTTTCTCAAAATAAATACCGAAGGTAGATATACTACACTGCATAGAAAGCAAAGGAAACAAATCGATGTTAAATTCACAAAAATACCCTAAGGTTGTACAATGTACATATGTTTTCTTCTTTTAGTCTTGTTTCAAATCGCTTGAATATCCATTACACATGTCCATTCGCATGAGATGTGAACCCATGAGTGGTAGCGCTATTCGAAATTGGATAGTTGAATGGATTTCAATCAAGCATGTACGGCTATTCAGAAATAGTCAAAACACACATTACAGCAATGACATCTATTGGTGTGGAGAGATTTTCTAACCGAATTGAAGGCTCAGAAGAATTTCCCACGAAATAACATGTAAATGTGGAGAAAAGAAAGAGAACTAAATTAACTTCATTTAAAAAACTAGAGATGGCGCATATTAGTTCTTTACGCAAAAATAAGTCTACAATCCCATATAAGTCCTATACGGTTGATTTCAACAATCAAAAAACCTGTTCCAAGCGAGAAAAAAAGAGAAGAGAAAACACATTTTAGTTGTTACTTCTTGTGCTTATGGCTTAAACCATATTTTCAAAAATTGCGAGTAAAATTGATTAACTTAACACGTAAGCGCCAGGGGCGTCGAGTATCACAATTCAATTTATTTTATGATGTGGTGATTGCCAATTGGCAGCTAGCTCGGGCCTGAGCAAAAATACAAAAAAAAATACCACTCGTGAATTCTTTTCTTCGACTTCAGATCGTATATTGATACGCACCAGTGCAGTTTTTACGATTTGATTCGAGTTTAGTGCAAAACTTCAATAGAACTTACAAATGACTGTGCAGAAATTTCATTTACCTCAATGCTGTACAGTAGTAAAATATTTGCGTTTTTTTTTTCCTCGCAAATTTATTTCATTCGCTTGTTTCGACATGATAATTTTGAAGTGATTCCGCAGGGTAAAATTCGCACCAATTCAACGCGATCAAATGAATAAGCATACGTTTGCAAAGACATTGATTTATCTTTGCAACAATTAGTTTGTATCTGGCGTTGGTTCTTCATTCCCCTATATTCGTTTATGTAAATTTCTTGTTGAATCGGTTCGGTTGGGCGTGTGCGTGTGCAAAACCATTTAATATTGATGAGCAGCAAATTTAATGTACATTTCCTTCATTTGCTAACTATATGTGTTTTGTTTTGTGTTTTTTTTCTTCTTCTATTTTTAAGGTCGACCACGGCCAAATGTCACTTGGTATTTGGACAACACCGTTATTGATGAATCGTTCGAACAACGTCCCGATGGAGTAACCGTGAATCATTTGTCATATCCAAACATTGGACGACAGCATGTAAACGCCCGTTTCGTTTGCATTGCAAGTAACACAAATCTAATGCCACCGAACAGTAAAGTGCTCGTTATTGATGTCAATCGTATGTATCCACTGCTTTCTACCATTGTCTCTCTTTCCATTTCTATCTATTCGTTGCAGACTTATTTTTTTTAAATCGTTTACATTCAACAAACAATTAAACCGTTTTTTCTCTCCCCTGTCGTGCACTTTCTTCCCACAGTTAAACCGGCCGCTGTCCATATTTTGGCGAAGCGAGCATTTGTCTCGGCTGATAAGACATATGATATCGAGTGCAAGAGCTCCGGATCAAAGCCAGCTGCTTTAATTACCTGGTGGCGCGGCACAAAACAAATAAAACGCCCCATTCGAAATGTAAGTATTATTTGCCATGGCGATAGAAAGACATGCTGGTCGCTGCGTGACAAGCATGCATTAGCATTTCTCACTGCACCTTTTCGAGAGCGAAGCGAAAAAAAATCACTGAAACTAAAATACCAAATTCCAATTTAAATAAAAAAAAACACTGATTTTCACTGGGTGAATTACAAGAAAAGGGTATAGAATGAAATGAAAGGGAATCGAAAATAAAACCAACAAGCGACTGATGATTTCACCGGTTTAGCGCATTCCTATGCAAAATAAAACGGAACATGCTCACTAGTTTTTCAGCAATTACATATCTTAAACGACATGCATAAATATGAGCGATAAAATGGTCTTTTGCAAGAAAAAAAAAGCTCCTACATCGAAACTGGTCGTAATATGGAATTCATCTGAATTTCAATACGCACCGCAAATTGAAAGGAAGTGATTAAGATATAGAGTTCTCTCAGCAGTAACATTAATCGCAGCGATAACAACCCGTCGAGTAGTAGTGTACCTTGTGTTTTAGCTATTTTGCCATTTGGACAATTCTCATTTGAAATAATCATATAATTATATTTCATTCTCATTTTAGACGATTTGAAAATCGTGCTCTCCAACTTGCTTTGCTGCTATTGCATTTAATCGGTTGAACATTTTCAAGGAAATGCGAAATAGAAAATGCTTAAGAAATGCAATCATTTCATTCCATTTGTATCATAAATTAGTGTGCTTTATCCGAACAGAAGCGAGAGAGAGAGGAGAGGGAAAATGTAGTAAACGAGATGGTTCACAGTAAAAAGCAAGCCAAAGAAATTTTAACCATAAAATCATCGCATAAAAGTCGACAAAGAATTTCTTAGTGCTTTCGCAATGGATCTGTCTCTCTCTCTCTCAAACACACACTTCTCGCTTCCTCTTCTCGCTGCTCTTCTTAGCAGATGAAACCATAATGGGACCATGCATTTCGTGTACATCGTAAGAACAACTTTGTTAACGTGGTTGTGATTAAATCTAGTTTAGAGCCACTTTTTCTGTGCTACAGAAACGATGAAAAAAACACACAACCAAAACAAAAGAAACAAGAGAACTCGTGTATATCCAACGGACGTGTATTTTCTTATTTCAATCATTTTCCATTGCTTAAACAAACATTTTTGAAATTAGCGGTCAAATTATCGCTGCAAAATTAAATGAAAATTAAATGGAATGACTTTAGTTTCAACGTGTTTTCGTATTTTTCATTTTCTCCTCACTTTCGTGCATTGTTCTTATCCGACGCTTTTATCGTAATCACCGCCGCAGCAAATTGAGTTTCATTTTTTTTGTTGTGTGTGTTCATTCGTCGCACTACACCGTCTTTCTCGCTCCATCTATATCCATTTCAAAACGATGCTTTGAAGAATCCTTCCGATTTCATTTAGAAATGAATAAATACAACATCGCTGTTGTATTCAAAGCTGGTGCGGCTGGTCACATGGAAATCCTAAGCGACAAACTTTTTCGTACTCAGCATCTGCTGGTGCGGCTGCTACTTTTTTTGTGTATCGAAACTTTTTTTTTCTGTTCTGACTAAATTCTGGACAGTTGCCCGCTAATGACAGTAAATGGTTATTGTGTTTCTCTCTGTGCGAGTTACAGCGCCGTCAGCAAAAAGGACGGCTCACGCTCAAGCCGCTTGGTTTACATAAAAAGAGTTCTAATTGAACATCCAGTGTTATTACCTGTTTATTGTCTTTGTTCGCATCGAATTCGAGTTGTTTGTTGTGAAACACACATTAGATTTTGACCATAAAAAAATTGCGTATTTCCTCTTATCTTCTCTGGAGGGTCAGGTTGATGAGCAGCGTAGTAAAATTGAAGCGTGGCGTGGTAGCGGACCGTATTTGTGGTTCAGTAAAAATTTTTCCCCTTTTCAATTTTGATTGAATAAACTTTTTGATCTAATCGATCGGCTAAAAAACAATCGTCTGAGCTTGGATTAAACCTATATGTGTACCTTTTATTCCAATATATGGTTTGAAAATGGTGATGCTTTATGAAGTTCATTGGATGTCTGTCATTTAACCGGTTCTCGGATAATCTATCTCTCATTTCATACAATCACATATCAAACAACTACGGCAAAAAAAAATATTCAGACACTATAAATCAACAGAGAGAGAGATAGAGAAATCGGGGAAAAAATCGAGAGGAGTAAAGAAGAAGAAAAAATGGCGCGAAAATCTAGTTAAATGCAGTCGATTCAGTGTTGTTGGTAATATTTGTTCGGTGTGATGCTTAGAGGATGAAGTTTTCGTTATCGCTTTTAATGTATTGATACAATGAGAGATGATCTACTTCACTAGATGGAATACGTTTTAATGTCATTTTTTTATGCAATATTTTTTTTCCTTCATTTCACTCACTCTATATCGTTGGTTCTCTCCCTCTTCATCCATGTCTTTTCACAGTTTTCGGAAAATCCAGATAATCAATCACTGAGCGTGCTGACATTCACACCATCCATAGATGATGATGGAAAGCATTTGTCGTGTCGCGCGGCAAATCCATATATCGAGAACAGTGTAATCGAAGATAAATGGTTTTTAGTGGTCCATTGTAAGTAGACTGATTCATTTATATAATATGTATTTCATTTCATGTTATTCGTTTACATTTTCCTCTGCTTTCCAACAACAGCAACAGCACACACACAAATACGCTCTAGCACACGTATCAATCTATGAATTCCCTGGTCAACCTTTTATTCCAACAATAAATGCATTCGGATGCGTGTATGGCTTTGATGAGATGTGTGTGCGTTGAGGGAAAGTGGAAGAAACAACTTTTTTTTGTCATAATACCCATATAAATATTTATAGGAATTTAAGTTGGAATATCCTGTCCTTTGTATTGGGCGAAGCAAAAAAAAACAAATCGCGTATAATGAAAGCAACAGTGAAAAAGTTAAATGTCAGCAATCCCATTGAAAACCGCAATTTTTTGTCTGAAGCGGAAATTTTGGTTTTTTTTTTCATCCTGTCAACTGAATTAATAATGAAGAGCATTTGAAATCGATTCAGTGTTTTAGCGTCAATTTTTAAATCCAAATCAATTGCAACTGCGAAAATCACAAATCGAATTCAATTAAAATCATTTTGGGAAGAGAAAATTACTGTCGAAAATTGATAATTGAATTGACAACAAGTTTTTATGGCATTATCGAATCACAAACAATTCATTTCAACAAACCCATCACTTTCATTCATTCGAACTATTATTTTTTGTTCTGCTAAATTAATTTGGGAAAATTCGTCGGCAGTTGGTTTTTTTCTCTCTTGCATGCAAGACATACAGACACAAACGCACGAACGTACACACGATGAAAGAGCTCATCGATCCTTGATGAAGTACTGGCATTAATGTGTTATCTGCCATTCGCCATTTTTACCCTTTCATTTTATTATTTCCCATTTTAAATAGCAATTTTGGTGTTGTGTTGTGTTGTTTGCTCAGTCAGTGTGTATGTGTGAGTGCGCGCATTTATATTTTTTTTTATTTGCTACTCGTAAAAGTGCGATGGCTTGATCAGTTTATTGGATGCACATATAACGCACAGCTAAACGCGCTGACACATTTGTAAATATCCATTCAATGTGCCATTCATTTAATCAAGAAATATCATCAAAAACACTCTACATAAAAATATCAATGGTAAAATTTACACATTTCGCGGAACAACATCAAACGGGAGCACAAAATAATATCACATCTTTTTTATTCATACCAAGCAAGCAAGCAACCAACCATTTTTTCTCTTTCGTTGTTGTCGTTGCCCTTCCAATGTGATTCCGCTGTGGGAAACGGGCATTGACGATGGCAATATAATGAACAGTTCTTATGCGATGACTGCTTTTTTTGTATGTGCGTGCGTTTGTTTGCGTGGTCCGATTTTATTAGTTCACATTTTCATTAAATGTGCTCGCGCTATTCGAATTTGTTGCGAATACCATATAATATGGCACTTTCATTTCTATTTTTATTTTCCATTCACTCGTATAAGAGTGCACTTGTTTGTGCAATACGGTTTTTTTTGCTGTTGTTGTTTTTTTTCTTCTGTGGTTGAATTATTGGCTGGAATTAGTCGTCTAAAAGATATTTAGGCCTTTTTCACTATGAACAATAGACGTGAAAACGGACGCGAAAAGCGGAAATGAATGTGAATCAATGGCACAATACAAATAAAATATGTGCGACCGTTCGTGTAAAAATCACACGCACACTTTTCGAATGGGTTGCAACCGAAATAAATGACGATGGAAATAGTGAAGAGGAAAAAAACCGAATATGACAAATCGAGCCACATGAAAGCCGAAATTCCGAAGTAATACTGAAATTGCAGATGGTTCACTTCAAGAGCTTATTTATACGCTTTTCATTTTCAGTGGTTGTGTGTATTTGTTATCATTTTAACCGCTGGCAAAATGAGAGTGTGACAGACAGAGAGAAAGAGAGAGAGAGAGAAGGATAGAGGAGTTCGCTACGCTACATTCGCTAAATGTGTTCGTTGTCATCATATCCTGACACTTGATCATACATCCTGTTATAATGCCAACACACATACAAAATTCCATGGAACAAAAATTCCATCGCAACTAAAAATGAAGAATTTATACGTTGTTGCAACTGTCATAATGATTGCGAGCGAATAAGTGTGTGTATATTGTGGTATACATTGGGAGAGTGTGAGCAAGTATGCTTACTGAGACGAACGAGAAATAAAATGTTGATAAGCGCTTGAGTTTCTCGCTAAAAAGAAACAAGGATAACAAGTGTTGTTTGTATGCATATTTCCACGATAATCATCTCCAGTGCTCTTCAGTGATATGGAACACTGGAGCGTGGCAACAAAAAAGAGAAGAGAAGAGAAGAGGGAACGAAACGGAACGAAAAAAGAAATGCGGCTTCAGAGGCCTTGACGATGAAGTATTTTTAAACTGACCGCGAATAACTGACTGAATACGAAAAGCATACCATCTTCGAGCGACGTGTCATAATAAGTGGGACGAGATGAAGGCAAATGTTGAATTTGAATACGCCAAAGGCTATCGCACTCAACAATGCTCCAGCAACCATTCTGTTTATGCACAACCACATTTTACCATTGTTAACGCGCGCTCCGATGCATTACCTCCCTACCCAAAAAAAGCACATACCGATATACACATACCATGAAATATATCTCGTTCTGTTTACTTTGGTTCCGAAAAAGTCTAGTATGCCGTTGGTTACATTTTTTTATATGTGTTTCTCTCCCTCTGCATACTTTTGGCGATTTCGTCACAATAAAATCCGCAGCTGGTTTGTAACCAATTCTAAAGTTATGGCCAACCAGGGAGCACGACGGCAACAAAAATTATTCGAATACCGTCATTTGGTCGGCACCAACAATGCAAAAATAAACTAAATTAATGAGACGATATTCTGTCGTTGCAATTTCCCTCTTCGGTTTCGTTCGTTCGTACGTTTGCATTGAAAAAATATAAAATTGCGCATCGAAGAGTCATCCAGCGTACCACTGTATTTAAAATTGTTTATGGTTTTTTTCTTCAATTTTTTGCTCAAGAATTCGCAATGTGGTGCACAATAATAATTGCGTATCGTATGAATAAATCGGTCAAATGAAATCTGTTCGTTTTTTCTGTTGATTTTTAGAGTGGAGCAAGTTTTTTTTCTTTCTCTCTTATTTTCTAATTTCTGGTTTGAATGGCTCCATTTTTCTCTGTACGAATTTCCAATTGTTTTTTGAAGACGAAAGTAATTTGATGTCGTACACACCAGTGCCGAGTTAATGTTTTGTGGTGCCCTGAGGCAACTGCCTCAACTGCCTCTATAGTTAACTCGACACTGGTATACAATTCATACTTCGGCTATAATACCATTGACGATATGCGTCGAAAAAAAAAATGTGTGCATATTCTGTCTTGGCTTTTAATGCTTTTTATCGCTCGATTTTATTTCAATATTTTTGATTGCACTATTTGATTTTCGAGACCATCAACTCTGAGCTGTCAAACAAATAAATCAAATTTTATGATAACGCAGTTAAATTGCCAGCAGCATAAAAAGCCAGATCAAACAAAAAGGACCGCAATCTCTATCGTTCAATTTAAAAAAAAATATGTACATTTTGGTTATAAACTTTCATATGCTCGATTTCCGCAACGTTCGTTTCTTCCCATTCATTTTCCCTCTCTCTCTCTCTTGGTTCAACAACATAAACGGCACCATCAACGCTTCAAACTATTGTTATTGTGATACGAAAAATTATTTCGTTGACAATTGCACCGATTTTTAGCAGCTTTTTTGTTCGTGTCTTTGATGTTTTTTTTATGTGAACAGAATTGAGTGGAAAACGCTTCACATAGCAGTAGAGAGTTTCTTATTAGCCAGATAAAATGCTTTTGTTCTTTTCATCCATCCATATATGGAATTTGCATCAACCGGAGTGGAATAATAATGAATTTGCACGCGTTTCCGCCTTCACTTCAACCTCGAACTTTAATCGACAATATAACTCAACTGAGAACATAATTAAATAGAATATGATGTTCGACTGCAAGTTTTGGTATGGAATGTGTACCAAGTGCTTAGAATGGATTTTTTTTCTGCTATTTTGCCTCGCTCAAGTGCTGTTTATTTACGCGGTTTTGTAATTTAGAACTTTGCGCGTCTGTACATGTATTGTTGTACGACTTTTGCTTACACATTCATTTTTTGAACATCTTCATTTCCATGAGCCTCAGAATTTTAAACACGGTAATGTTCGGAGAGTAACACTTGTTGCCGAAAAAGAAAACACTCATTTTGAAATGAAACTCAAAATTGTTGAATTTTGAACAAGTGAAATTAGAGAATAAGACGAAAAAAAGGAGATTCGTGTCCATTAAAATTTTCAATTTGAAAATCAGTGTGTTCTTGATACAAAATTCAATAAAGGCGCTGGAAAAAATTCTATTGGAATATGAGAAAAACTGACATGTAAACAGCATAATTTGTTGTTCAGTTTGACAATAATAATATTGTACAGATTCGAAAATGTTAGTAAACTCAGTGATATTCCATTAGATGAGCACTGAATCTCTGCACATTTTCTCCGAATCATTGATTTTTTCTTATCCTTATTCATTGGCTTTTTGTCAACTCCGCTTCAGATGGCATAATATTCACATTACGAGATTGGCATGTTGTTTAATACAATCAGTTTTTTACCAGCAATTTGTTCTAGATATTTAAAAAATTTGCGAACATTTGTGTCACAATTTGATTTCATATTTCCAATTCCGTCTGGCATCTACTTGTGCCGAAAACTTTTACGCCACAATGTGTCTGTGTGTTTGAGGCGAAAAGGAATCGCAGAAGAAGCAACCGGAAATGAGAGAAAATTCAAGCGAAAAGAAAGCGATGTGCAAGTACATGGAACACATAATGCATTGAGACAAAAAAAGCGGCAGCAATAAAGTTTGTGCGCTTCTTTCACATGAAAAGTTAGAAATCGAAAATATTTATTCATAATCATATTTATTTCACATAAAACACATTATCTTCAACATTCGACTTCTACTCTTTTCCCGATCTTTTCATTCGGAGTTCAGTGAGTGTATGTATGCCGTGTATGTTGCACTTGCACATTTTGGTGGATATAAATTACAAATGGCATTAAGCCAAAAGTACAGTGCATTCATGCAAATATACCATGTGCAGATTCATATAAGTGCATATTGTTTGTTAAAGCTTCCATGCCTTCGTTTCCATTCTTCACACATAAGCAGATATCAGTGGCTGCCACAGAAATCATACTCCAAGTCATCGGTGTTACACACATACACACACTCTCTCTCTATCCCTCTCTCTCTCTCTCTCTCTCTCTCTCTCTCTCTCTTTCTCTCTTTCTCTCTCTCTCTTTCTCTCTCTCTCTCTCTCTTCGCTTCGCCCATCGCACGCTGACTCGATTCGCCGCCTACACATCGAATCGAAACGATGCAAACAAAACAAGACAACAAATTTTCTTCTATCTCTTTCGCCCATTCGACGACCGTATTTTGGTTCGGTAGGTTTTGAGCCGTTTCAGATTTATACTGCGGTCGATGCATTTCGCCTTATCTCGTTCGCTGGCAATTCGGTTGCGTTCCCCTTTTATTTTGCTGCTTTGATTCATTTCTTCTTATATTTTCGTTCACGTGACTGACTTTCTCAGCTTTTCACTGCAGTGTAGTCAATTTGCGTCTTTTGCCATGGAGAACCCCAAACCAAACCAAACCGAACGACAGACAATTTCAAACCCGGCTGCCTTTTAGTGTCGCACTATCGTATAGTTTATTTGTGTCAAGTCGAAAGAAAAAGCCACTGATAAAAAATAATAATAATAATAATAATTGGCAACAAAGGGCGACAAGATGCGTTCGATGACGGCACAAACAACGTGAACACGACTGCTCTTTCTCTCTGTCTTTCTCTCTGTCTTTCTCTCTCTCTCCTTCTCATGGACCTCGGTGCAACAAATCTTTTCAATATGTATTTCATTTAATGCTATCACTATTCGCCGAAAAACATCATTCGGTGTATGAACGAAACTTTTTTCGGGGCTGTTGTATAATCTGTAGTAATAATATTAAGAGTTTTGCAGTATTAACAAAGTACCAAGTACATGCAGCTCAACGCCTAAGCTGAGCTGAGCGTATCCCACACTCAATTCTATTGGGCTTCGCATCGAGCTCTAACACACATACACATACTTTGCCTGGGCCCAGTTCTAATGTCTCGCAAAACATACGCGAACAAGTTCAACCAAGGCACATAACACATGAGCAAAACTTCTAAACCACAAATACTAGATTCACTTTAAATATGCATATTGTGTATATAAAGTGCATGTGTTCGCTCCAAAACCCATTTTATGCAGCCGGTTCGATGTGTTTGTGCGTGTGCTTTCGTGTACCTAACCAAGTTAAAATATTTCTTGCTCACTGATCTTACACATATGCACTCATACGCCAAAATAAAGAATGAAAAACAAAGCGAAGGGAGAGAGACAGAGAAAAGCACATTGAATGCAACCAAAATTAAATCAAACGGAGACCCAATTATAACATAATACGAATGAAAAAGCAGACACACACACACACACACGAGCATACACACCAAATGAATGGAGAGAAAAAAAGAAGAAAGATGACAAAATTGGATGTGAAAATGTTTGGATAGTGTTGAATTCACGATGAATAATACATTGGGACACAATCTTTTAGTTGGTACTGAAATGCATTGAAGTGAGAGTGCGAAAAACCTACCGCATTGCACGCATACTAAATAGCTGAAAGGGCCGTTGGAAATGGAATAAATGCTGAAAGCAAACCTCATAATGCCCAAACAATATCAAACATTATTTGTTGCTGAGTGTGGAAATAAGTTTTGCAAGAAGAGAAGAGAAGAGAAGAGAAAAAAAACACTCAAAATGATACGTTTAATTCATGAAGCTTGCTCGCTCCCGTCATAATAACAGCACTATGGTTGAATGCGAAATGGGCTTTTGAAATAAGATGATTTGTTTGGCAAACTCACACACACATACATTTGGGTCTCTATTTCAACTTTAAAAAGTCTAGACATTGTGCCGAGAACACCCTTCGGTTTCCCATAAAGACAAGCGGCTGCCTTTTTAGCCCATCTAGTGATAAATAGTTCTCATTCGAATGTCATATCATATTATAAATGGTGTAATTGGTTCCTTCCCCTTCCATTGCTTCCATCTTTCTTCCGCGAATGTACAAAGACAACGATATATATATATATCGTTGAAGTTTCGAAACGAATGTAGCGCGACCATAGTGTGCCTTTTCTCTTCGTCTCCGTTCGCACATATATTCAAGCGACCAACTTTTCCAAGCAACAAATCATTTTAATTTCCCCCATCATTTGGGCATTTGTTTGTTCTTCCGATCACATTAACTCCACTATCCAAATTAACCTCGATTCGATAATTATTTTCGGAATTCACTTAAATCAATTCAACGGTTCATAATGATGAACACATGCCTGCTATCATTATCGTGCATCACAATTAAATGCCACGTCGAACCGATCCCAAAAAATGTCCGTGTTAATAAATTTTGATATGCGTATCAAAATTGTTCGTTTAGTACAACGGAGCGAGTGAATGAGTGAGCGGTGAGCGCTCAATGGATAGGAATCCACACCTTTATGCAAATGCTGATTGCGTGCACATTATTGTGTGTGTATTTACGTGTAAGTGGTGCTGAGTGGTGTGTGTAACATCCATATTCATATATATATATTTGCACATTATGTAAACATAATCGCCGGTTTTGAAAAGATGGCTGGCGAAGGAGGGAGAAAAAGATTCAGCGAAACACTTGATTTCATTTCATAAATGAAAAAAAGGGTTCTCGTGGTTTTTAATTGAAAAAAAAAACACACCCACACCGAGAGACAGAGTGCCTTTTCCGTTTGCAATTATTTCCTAATTGAATTGCTTCAATTGCAGCCCGTAAAAAATCCAATGAAAATTTCAAATTCCCATCGAAAGTGGCAAGCTACAATTTCAAAAGGAAAGCGACAAAAAACTAGCAGCTCGACAAAATGGCAATTTCATATTGCAAAACAATCTCATTCAATTCCATGTCAGCAAACAAACGGAAGTGGAAACGATACTTTGACAATAGGTGAAATTAAAATGCATTTATAATACCAAAATGATATGAGCCGTTTCGTGTACAAGAACACAATGACGACGACCACGACCGAAGAGAGTGAGAATGTCGAGGTATTTGTCAATTCAACGAGAGTAATTGAGTAGTTTCCAATTTCAGTAATAATTCATGCGATCGATATTGTCCTCTTTCGAACATAATGCGCAATCAATTTCGTTTCCAATTCATTTGAGTTGAGTATATCTTTTGCCGTGTCATTGAACAACCAATCCCTAATGAAGTTCAATTTCCACACTCTTTCTTTTTTTCTTCTCCTGTTTTGTTTTCAATTAATCGAAACGAAAGCCATGGACAATGCCTTTTGGTGCCATATTCTGTATTGCGCTGTGTGAGTAGGAGTGTGCAATACATACGGCATCTATGTGATATGAACTATTCGAAATATGCATAATGGAACTACAAATAATCCCCCAAACAACTGGAAGTCGATATGAAACACTTGTACTTTTTTTCATTCTGTGATACAAGATAAATTGGAATGAATTGTACGGCATGCCGCATGCAGAACAAAAGATAAGAGGATTTCACGGCCAGTCATCACCAAATATCAGCTTTTATTTGAAGCTCGATTCATATTCGCAGGAATACTAATTGCTTTACATACACAGACAGAGAAAGAGAGAGAGAAATGAAGTTGTACGAATGCTTTTCATCTCATTTTTGATCGAAAAATATCATGCAAATTCAAAGCAAATGATGCAGAATACGATGAATGCAATTCTTAAAGGAGCGAAAGAAAAGTAGAAAAGAAAGAGCGGAGAGAGCGGAGAGAGAGTGTGTGTGTGTATAGACAATGAATGCGAGGAAAAGATAGAGAGAAAGAATACAACAAAAATGGGAAAATGTACTAAAAGCAATCTGAAATGTAATCCATTCGTTCTCATCGTCAGACAAAACAAAATTCATTTTCATAATGAATTTAATACTTCGACAGCCACACAGTTATGTATGCATAAAGCATTTTGTGCTTGTGTGTGGTAGCATTAATTGGTACTTTTGTTCGTCTCAGCGCTTCGCGTTTTGTTGCTATACCGCAAATGCATGTGACATTCATTTTTGGTTGAAATTTCATTGCCGTTTCATTAAAAATATATGCACCAAAAGTGAATTTTTCGTGATAAATTTCGTCTCATAATTTTGGTGCAAAGGGATGGAAGCAGATACATAAAAAGGACCATGACGAATATAACGCGGATAACAATAACGAGAAACGATGAATTGTCTAAAGAAGAATGAATAACGGAATTCACTTTGCCATTGCGAATTGCGTAACGGTACAATGAATTGCATCACCGTATAAATAAAGAAGAATAACTCATGCAATCATTGCATTTGATTTACAGATGGTTGAACATTTGAGAAATAGTGTTCCAGTTGCAATATTTCGATTGTATTGGTGTTCATACCTCCAAACCACCCTTTCTCTCTGTACTAATCTAACTATCTACTTCTAATGAGCAAAAAAAAAACAGTGATACGACGCAACGTCAAGTGGATGCATTGGCCCCAAACAAACTAACTTCACCTAATTCGAGCAGCGCATACTTCCAACGTTAATGACATATACGTCGTATTTTTGTTGTTGTTGCTCGATCTCACTTCGTTTTAGCCAACCACTTACTTGAATTTTTTCTGTATTCCTTTCAGAGAAGAGAAAAACAAAGCAGAAAAATAAACCACAATCTATTTGGTTCGGTTTGGTTTGGCGAGCGCGCATCCTGTGCATTTTACCATGAAAATTTCGATAGGATTGTAATGTATTCCGACTTTGGTTTTTCTTCTTCATTCTTCGCGCGATTTTATTTCTTCTATTCCTTTTGCCTCTTGTTCTTCACATTCTTCCGACGTAAATTTATTGCGGATAAAATGTTTTGGAAGATGGTTTTCGAACGAGATTAATGAGTATTTATATAAACAACGCGTTGAAAGAGTCCTTTTTTTGCCTAAAATTCAAAATACAGCAAAACAAATCCCGACATGACAATTATTTTCACCGCTTATTATTTCGATTTTTGAACTTCCGTCCGATGATTTTGACGGCATCTTTGGAAAAGTTGAATAAATTGAAAATTCGATGGGGAAAATTGTTGAAAATCAAATAGAACATGGCATGCCACAGTCGGAATTGGGCGAATGCGATATAAACGAAAGAAGAACTAATTTACGATGCAAAAACACATTTTCCGTTCAATTCCATTTGTGAAAAGTGTGTAAATGTGCTCAGGTCAGTCGAATCGACCGCTTGTTTCGATGTGGGATTCAAACCGGATATTATTCCTAATTAATTAACTGAAATATCTGCCTATATATTGAATTCGATTTCCGGGGTTTCTTCCATTTTCGTCTCCTTCGTCTAAAATTACAAAACGAATACTTTGCGTACGGCACATATATATTTGCCATTGAACATTCGCGCGATTAACTGTTTTTTTTTATTTTCCTCTTTGCCTTAACGTTCTCGGAATCCTCCAGCACTCGAAATGTTGTGTGCTTTTCTTTTTTCCAATGCGAAAGAATGGCACATAAAGCAAAAAAAAAACGGGAAAGAGAGAAAAAATAGACACTTGGACTTGAATGCTTTTACACTTTATTACGGTCATTCGTTTTGTGTATATTTGATTTTTAATGAAACAGAAAGTCAGTTGAACCTTGTCAATTGCTCTTAAATGTAAATTTAATACTAACCTTTCGGGAGAACATCGCTCATTGCCCGTCCGAATGCAGTATAATTGTACGGTATTGTGTGATACAATGTGATACACACGCACACAACCGTTCATTCTCTCATCAAGATTGTCATCTACTTAAAGTCGAAGTTATCTGTTCTATCGGACGTGCGTTCCATGCATACAATCAAATCACAGTTACAAACGCAGTTCGTTCGCTTTCGGTTGATAGCTTTCGGCTGACAAATAGCACAAATGTCTGCTGTTTGCTTTTGTTGTCGACTGAAGCATTGATCAATTTCATTGTCTTCATCGCTTTTATTTGACATCTACAAACACAATCTGTGACAAGGAAAGAGAACAAAACGATAGAAGAGGAAGAGAGCTAGCGGGCGGACAAATGACATTTATTTTATCCGCCAGATAAATGTCAAAATGGTGATGCCTTTTCGTGTGTTAAATACTGATCAAAGGGTTAATTTCTCATTATTGACAGTAAATCAGCGGCAATGTTGTTTACAGTTTAACATCGAATGAAAACGCCTTTTTTGCTCCGTTCTCTTCCTTTCATTCTTTCGCTCGCACAATTCACCGTTCAATCCTTATTCGGTCGTTCGTTCATTCATTCATTCATTGGTTTGTCTACTCATCTCTCATCGTTTTGTTTCATTGTGTTTTCTTATCAGATATGCCAGTGGTAACGTTGAAAATGGGACCGTCACTTAACCCGGATGATATTAAAGAAGGCGATGGCGTTTATTTTGAATGCACCGTACGATCGAACCCGAAACCATACAAAATGGCGTGGTATCATGATGTAAGTAATAGCTTTTTTTCTTTCTACACACACACACACACCAAATATACATTTATTTCAGCATTTCAAATGGAAGCCCCTACACCAAGAATATAAATTAGCTCGGTTAAGGGAACGTGAGTGAGAACCGAGGCTTTTTGTTTTCACACAGACGCACGCGCCAAGTGTGGGAGTGATAGCTTTTGTTGAAAGGCTTTTTGATTTTTTGTGTATGTTCTCGCCGCGCTGTTATTGTTGTTGTTTCACATCCAAGATCCGATACCCGGCAAGAGATATTCAATTGCCGATATCAATGTGTTGCGATGTAATAAGATAGGCGTTAATTAAATATGAACAATTCACATGATTCAACATTGAGGCCGCACTCTTTCGTCGGTGCTATACACGGGATCGAAATTACGATGGATAGTGATATCGGAGATAATCAGCCTGACACACACACACACTCTCTCGTATCGTTCAAGTAGTATTATTATATTTTCGGTTTTGTTCGGAGTTTTAATTTCAGTCAAAAATAATGAGGGATAACATATCCGTTCTGTTTCGTGCAGCATAATATAATTCCACAACTTGTCAAAATAATAGAACGATTCCTTGAGAAATCAGGTTAAAGTAGCAAGGAAAACATCGGGTTTTTTTTGTTTAAATTCGTGTTAAACAAGCTGTCATCTTTCGTTCCGTTCTGTTCTGAACTTATAGACGGTAAAAGTGCTTGAAAATCGTAAAGTTGATGTTTTACAACCGCGCAGAGAGTGAGGGACGACATAAAAAATCTGTTGTCGTCTTTTTTTTCTTGTCTATCTATGTCAGCCACAATATTCATTAAAATAAACGACTGAACAACTCAATTTGTCCGTCATTTATTGGGAATGTGCATCTGTTTCACGGTTCGGCTCACACTTTGGCCATCAATGAATTCGCGTGAATGCCGTTTGCGTCGTGTACACCCGGACACCATGAAATGCAGTCATAAAAGTCTCCTGTCTTCCATATCGTACGCATTGACAAGCCATGCATGAAGTGAACTCAACGAGTCGAGTCTCGATGCTGCAAACATACACAACATTGTTGCTAAATATGTCTTGGCACACGTATATAGTAGTCGGAAAAACGACCGAAATGACAAGAGAAATCGAATACACAATGAAGAAGCAACAATCAAATAAATCGACAAATAAATGGCTTCCACGATATCAAGTTGTTTTTTTTTTCATCCTATCTTTCCTTTTTTATCGCACGCCGTTGTTTCCCTTTTTCGCGACGCTGCTGCAAAAAAGAAAATCAAAATGTTCGTTCAATATTTTTGTAAGAATGATGCTTTTCTCTCGTTTCTTTGTTCTTTCTACTTCCGACGTGTGTTCGTCTCTATACTCGCCCGTTTTTTCGCCGTGACAAGGAGCTGTGTAGCTTGCTTTTGCGTATATATACATTCAACGTACTTCGTTTATGATAGAATATTTCTTTTATATTCCCCCATTTGCTCATATGTCATTGTGTCGTCTCACATTTGTCCTGTTCCATTCGATGGTTTGCAAAGACAAAACAACGCGCAGCACCAAAGTAAAAGAGACGAAGAAACAACAGCAACAACAACTACTAGAAACTTGGAACACACACCAGACACACAGAGAGAGATAGAGATAGAGATAGAGATAGAGAGAGAGAGAGAGAGAGAGAGAGAGAGAGAGAGAGAGTGAGTGAGTGAGCGGAAAGAAGAAATGAAACAAATTGGCAACACAAACTAGTTTTATTTCAATAATATGAACAAACGATCACACACGGCACTTGTGTGTGGTTACACGATTCGTCATGTGAAATCGAATAATATAAAACAATTCGGAATAGAGGCACAGCAACTACGCTCAAATGAAAAGAAGCTGAAAAAAATGAGAAGAATCTGAGGAAAAATGAAGCAAGAAAAAAACAACAAAGACGTCATTATTGCTATTTTACATTTAGAGAAAGAAGTCGAACGACTCGTGGAGCCAATTCAATTCAAGCATATAACATGGTGTGTAAAGTGCCCAATATAAACCGAAATGTGTGTATGTATTCCACTGTGTTCCAATGTTTTCATTCAGCACCATATTTTTCTTGAAATCGCTCTCCGTGACGCCTCTGTTTGCGAACGATGAAGAGCAAACGAGAAAAAGCTTCGCTTCGCTCCGCTCTTGAATTTTTAGTTACTTAATCTATTTTGTTGTTTCACAACAAACTATTTTTTGGCGCACTACATGAAATGTATTTCATCAAAGTCACTTTGAAGTAATATATTTATTTGCAAAATGAATTACAAGATCTTGGTTTTATTTCTTTTTTGAAATATACTGCCTTTGGTTTGAATTAAATGAATAATATGAGCATAAAATTCAAATTCACCATAATTTGTTTCATCACTCAAAAAGTATTACGAAAAAAAGCAGATTAGTAGCTCTACATTTCATGTAGTGCTAAAAATGTATGAGCTCATACATGCCAAACGAGCGATAAATCGATGGAAAAAGGAATATTTATAGCTAATAAAAAAGAAGTAGAATAAGAAAGAAAAAAAGTAAAACGAGAGCGCCTTGTATCGGAGTGCGCGCGAGCGCGCCAACACAAACGCTTCGGTAAATTTTTCTATCTATGCGCTCGATTGTGCGAACAAAACCAAGTGATGCCATTCTGTTTGTTGTTGTTGTTTCGCTCAAATTGGCCTTCGCTTCGACTTCCTGGCCGATTCAGCAAATCTTATTGGGGATCCATGTTTTGTGTTTTCCATAAGAAAATTTATAGTTGTGCTTTTAAGTGTTGCTGTATGTAACTCATTCTTCGATTGCTGTTGATTCCACTCCTTTTTCCTGATTTTCTGTATATCGGTATAGGAGAATGCGTGTAATTGACGGGTGGGGATGGTGGATCTAACATTTTCTCCCTTCGTCACCGATTCTTCTTGTCTCTTATCTCCGGCTATTCGGCGTACATGTATTTGATGTTGTCTGTTTTTTTCCTCTTTGCACGCGCTCCTTTTGATAAATCAATTTGTTCATTTCATGCTAGACAAATTTGCAAAACTGATGGTAGTGGTTGACGATGATGTCACAAAAAATCCATTATCGTTTCGATTTAATGTGAATGAGCGGGTGCGCTTATGCCATTTCTTTCAATGATTTCAATATTTCACGCGATATGCCTCTCTCACTCTCATGTACTCCCAATCTCTGCGTATGTCTGTTGTGCAATTGATGATTTCATTTGATGCCCCGCGTGAGCGCTCTCCGTTTTCCAACCGTACATAAAATTATAGATGTTTTATTTGCAAGAGTAACAATTGCACTGACATGCAATCGCAACACAATTTATTTCGTCGTTCTGGCTATGCAACGCAATGATATACTGTTATGTGTGTAACGCGAAACGACCATCGAACAGCACAGCATTTATATGTCTTTCTTTTTCTACATCGTAACGTTAGTTAATTTATCGATGAAGCTTAGTTCATTGAAAAGTACAGATCATTGCAGTTATTCAAAAGTTTGAGTTTTCGAGAGATGAAGGGATCTCTTGAATCTGAAGTTTGGACATTGGCTGCTGGTACACTCTGCACTATGACATGCGAAAATTTTCTAAGAAGCAACTACAACCACCATCACCACCGCCACCATCAGTAGCAGCAGCAACAGCAGCAAGAGAATAAAAATCGATGCTGAAGCGAAATAAATTTTGATAAACAGATACAATCGCACTACGATCCGTTTCGCTAGTTTTGTGCAATTGGTTTTCATCGTAAAAAAGGGAGAAAAATAGCAATGAATAGAACATATTTTATTCAATCTCGTTTTATATCCCTTAACACATACCATAATGTTTGCTTTTATCTTTTATAGCGTTGAGCCATCCTTTTGGCTCTCTCTCACTCACTCACTCTCCTGTTGCGGGGCCCCTCCATTCCAATTTTGTTGTTTCGTTTTATTTTATTTTTATCTGAAACCAACATTGTTCTCAATTTATCCCATTTTATATCATGATAAGCAAGTAATACATATAACGTGTGCCTGACTCTCTCTCTCTCTCTCTCTCTCTCTCTCTCTCTCATACTACATTTTTCTTATTTTCTTCTTTTTCTCTTCTCTTTTTCATGCGAAATCATACGGTGGCAAAATGGATACACACACAGGGCGTCGAATTGCATCAGAATGTTACAGCTGGAATAATATTAACAGATCAATCTCTTGTGCTTCAAAGTGTGACAAGAGCATCGGCAGGTGATTACACATGTCTCGCTGCAAATACCGAAGGAAAAGGAACCAGCAATCCAGTCACATTACGTGTTCGATGTAAGTAGCAAGTTAACAAACGTACATATGGTCTCGCTTTTGAATCTTTTGTTGTGAACGAATGAAAAATGAAAAAAATAAAAAAATAAATTGCATTTCTTTTTTCATACTCATACACAAATATATCGATGTATACAGTCAGTCAGTCAGTCAGTCGTCGGAATGAGATTTCTCATCTTTATGCCTTTTTCTACCTTAGTTCATTCGATTTTGAGAGCAGAGAGTTCAGTACAATCAGTAGAAACGTGAAAAATGAATTGACAAATCCGTGAATATGTTCTCCCCGTAAATATGGCAAACGATTGAAATTCGACAGAATGAACGAAGAGAGAGAGAGAGAGAAAGAGAGAGAATCCTCTATGCGACTCTTTCGCACACGCCATCCCATCGCAATGACTGGCAATGAATTCGATTTGGCAACAGACTACATTGCTTCAATTTTATCGACAAAATATGCGTGGAATGTGGACAATGTAGATTCGCTGTGGAATGGCAATCACGAGCACCGTAATAAATATGCATCTCATCGACAATCTCAAATTACTATGTTAAACGTAACAATATTCGTGGAATATGTGAAGTGTTTTAAAGATTGCACATTTGTAACATTTCACTTCGTTTGCATATGTGTATGTGTGTGTGTGCTCTCAGTGGCAATGTGGACCCACCGTTCAACATGTGCTGGGCATTTAGTATTCAGCTAATACAGTCGATAAATGCATGGTTATGTCTGAGAGACACATACACACACAAAGAGAAAAAGGAAGCAAAAAAAGTCGATAAAAAATCTCTCGAAAAGTGCGAAAGCACGATATGGCATTTTTTTTCTTGCCGGGATCAAACTGTGTGAAAGTGGCAGTGAGATAGTGTGATACAATGTGCGATAACGTCCCGAATCTTGAGGCGAGACGGCTTGTTCGAACAATATATCACACTGTATCAATTGCTATTTCCATACAATTCGATCCATGGGGTGGAACGCAAGAGGAAAAAAAGAATGAAAATCGTTGCTATTCGGGAGGGATGGGGGCTGCTATGGGAACATTCTTATCCGTCTTGACTTCGCAATTGTACACATTTTTCATCGACATTTCGTAGTCTTTGATTAGAATTCGATTGCACTCTGCGGAGCAAAAATTCCCATTCAAACATGGCAACATGATTGCTTAACCAACAAAACGTTATTCGATGAAATCAACTATTTGAACATGTTCGCCTCCATTTTCCTTCGAATCGCTCTGCAATTTTTGCCAGAGAAATTATTAAATCTTTTCCTCTGTTCGCATTCCGCTGGGAGATAGAGAGAGAGAGAGAGAGAGAGAGAGAGAGAGAGAGCGGATAATTTGGATGCATATCAATCTTAGAATGTCATGTAATTTCAATGAGCCACTCAAATTGTTTCAATCATGTTGGAAATATGGAATTTATTACGGTGATTTGCTAATCCGAGTGCGAAAAAAGGGGTTCAACCGTTGGTTTCAGGCTCGGCGAGAGGGAATGGAGAGTAATGTGTGTATGCGAGGAAATACAAAATGAACTGCATTGTTGTAAACTAAGTACTGTGAGGTAATAATGCGCTTAACGCTCTCTAGCGCATGCTATTTCCGGTTTTGATTGGAATTTTCAAGCAAATCACACTCCATGGTACAACATCACATATATTTTAAACAGGAACAATATCAGAAATCTGTGGTTTTCGTTCATCTATAAAATGCTGGAGCCATTGCTATGGCGAATGCTACTTTTGCGCCAGTGAAGTGCTAGTTTGCGTGCATGAGCCTGTACACTGTACAGTGTATAGTGAGCTTTTCAGCTATATGAGTCTGCTGCATAAATGACTGCAATAATGACATCGTTGCCGAATGTTGGAACCTTCACTCATTTTGTGCTCCCAAAAATGAGAGTGAAATTACAGTGGTAACCATTAAAAAGTGCTCACTCTCTCTCCGTGCCGCATACACAGCACTACGGATTGCAAGACAGAGAGTGTTTATCAAATGGTGCCTCGCACACGATGAAATACAATCTTGTTGATTTATTTTTGCACATCAAATTACTGTTTTACGGTCGATTGTTCCACCAAAACTGCAGTTTTAAGTCTTTTAAGAGTCTTTGACAGTACATGCGACAATTTCCAAAGTATTAAGTGGTGATGCCATTACAATGGAAATAAAATGGCAATTTTCGGTTTGTCCGCTTCACATAACAAATCACATAGACGTTGTTCGATGTCGTCGCAGTAGCAGCAACATTACCATTTTTCCATGGGCACACACTAGGAGCTGCTTCCAGTAGAGACTGTGAATATTGTGTCGAATTTTCACCTCGTTTCAAATTCGTTCATCTGTTTGAAAGACGCAAAATTATAGCCACAAAGAATCTATATTTCGAAGCCGATGACATTAATTTAAATACGGGGAATATAAATTTCTGGTCCAAAAAAGTGGTTGGTTAAAAGCATAGACCATTGCAGTATTATTCGGTATTCTTCGGTTCGACCGACACTGCAGCAAAGCAGCAGCACTACTGCAAATAGAATAATGGGGGAGAGGGGGTTACTATAGGCCGCCTTTCGTTTAGTCGGTTGAAAATGAACGGCAACTTGAAAAACTTGTCCAACCAAAAAAAGAAAGTATAAATGTACTGTATATGTGTGTATAATACTGCTCACTTGATTATTCATTTTCTTAAGTAAAACATTTTTGCCCGCATATTTGTACGTAAATGTAATTAAATATTTAATAGGATTCAGAAAGATTTTTGTGTGATTTTCGTGGACTTTGTTTCACCTTCTATAAATCAACATAACGGAAAAAAGTTTTCTTTGCCATGATTCACTTTTTGTCATAAGTTCCGACTTTTCCGAACGGGCCAAACCATAAGCATAACGAGCCCAAGTGTTCCACACAAAATGAAAATGCGACGAAAAGAGAAAGAGAGAGAGAGATAGAAAGAGTGTGAGCATGCGGACGAATGGGAATTGTTTTGCTTGTTTTAGAGCAAACTTTTTCATCTCTCAACAGTGTGTGTTTTTCTCTCTCACACACACACACACACACACACACACTAATTTTTCGTATTGGGTAGATATTTCGCGAACAATTTATTAACTGGCATGTAACAACTAACGAAATGTCTATATATTTATTCGCAGACACACTTGAAATGCTCTCCAGAAAACGAAGTTTCAATATTCAAGTCTGCATTGCAATTATTATTTATTGCTTCCAAATTTCTTTTGATCGCTTACTTGTGAATTAATAGAAAAATTTTCCATTACATTTTATCAAATATTAAAAGAAAGTTCAACTTATATTTTCTCTTTTCGCTATTGCATTTCGCTATCGTTCGTACCATTTCTCATGCATTTTCTCGCTCAGTCGTTCACTTTACTTTCGACATTTTCACGTTACTTTACCTATATTTTCATCTTGTTCTTTTTATTTTCATCATTGCAGATGCACCGGTTTGTGGTTCAACTCACGAAGAGTTGTTGGGCGCACTTAAGCACGAAACACTCACACTAAAATGTGAAGTTGACGCTTCACCACCAGCCGACTCATTCCATTGGACATTCAATTCATCCGGCGAACCAACGGATCTTCCAGCAAGACTGCATTCAAGCGAGGTTTGACCTATCGTCTCTTTCCTTTTTGTATTTTATTTCATTATCAACGAGAAAAGAAAAGGGATGAAAAAAAAAATTATATATTTACAGTGCAAATTTGAAACGAACAAGATTCTTGTTCAGTTTTCTGTATAAATTCTTGCAATATTTTGTCACGTCTTATGATTTCATTTCTCTTTCTCTCTTTTCTCCTTAATGCTATGATTACAGACGGGATTTTCACGTTTAAATTATACACCAACCAATGACCTAGATTATGGTACGATATCTTGTTGGGGACGCAATGCAATCGGGCTGCAGAAATCGCCGTGCATATTTCAAATTGTTGCTGCAGGTAAATTATACGTCCAATTCAGTTTAATCAGCAGTATTTTTTGTCGTTGCTTCCTTTCTACCTCGTTTCGCTACGTTTATTTAATATGTTTCGTTTTATATCCAATTTGAATTGCATTTCACGATCTACGCTTCGACAAAATAAATAGAAATCTCCCTCATAGATGATTCAGTAGTTGAAATGGTGATGATTTTATTCGAGTTTCTGACAAATACGGTTGGCTATGTTCCAGCAACAACAACAAAAAGAATGTAGATAAGCTTATTTTGTCATTCGGAATGATTTTTCATGCGTTTTACTTTTTCTTCCGGGCTGGAAGTAGTAGTCATTCCACCAAAATCGTTCGAAATTATTATTTTCGTACATAAGACCATATTGGAGTGAAAGAGAGAGATTCCACTATTTTTCAGCGTGCCACCTGAATTATTCCTCACACAATCCACTCTTCCTTAAGTTATCGGAATAATTCCGGTGGCTCGCTGAAAAATAGTGGAATCGCTCTCTTTCACTCCAATATGGTCTTATGTACGAAAAAAAATAATTCCGAACGATTTTGGTGGAATGACTTAGAATTCCAGCCCCGATTGATATGCTCTTGAGAGTTTATGTTTCTCATAAACAAAATTGAGATCAAATTTGTGAACTTATTTCTATGGAATTCATTTTAAGATATAATTTTTACATCCCGCTGAATGTGTACCCTTTTACAGAGTGCTTTAGTTGCAGTCAAAAATGAGAGGGAACTTGTGACTGAGTGAAAAAAGGCAGTTGATTAGAGGTGTCATACAGTTGTTTTCGGTCTGATTGTTGTATTTTGTTAGGAAGTTCGTTGTTTGTTGAGCGTGTTTCATCGTCTTTGAAATAGTGTTTCATCGCATATAGTGTTTTGTGTGTGTGTGTGTGTGTGTATGTGGTCTATATACACTGCATAAGTATGTGCGAAAGATGAAACTTTGCCGACCGCAGTATTATGTTTTCTACCAGTTGTCGTAGTGTATTCATTATGCCCTGTCTCAGTTTTTTGAACGCGATGCAAACAAAAGGTAAGTATAGCATAGCCAAAACAAATGGCAAAAGCACAATGCACTAACATATACAGGTCTTGAGCATGGGGCAAATCTTGGCGCTTGAGAAACTCTTTATAAACTACAAGAAAAACGTAGATTTTGATTGTTGAGCACACATGTTAACTTAACTAACCATAAATTATCGAAATTTTCATCTTTTTCGCTCGCCTTCATTATGTGCCGTTGCCTTTTGTGCAAATGCGAATATACGTGTGCAATAGCAGCATTTGAATATTGTTTGTATTCCCGAGATATTGTGCGAGAGAAAACACGAGTCCGATAATGAGAATTTTGAATGAAGCATTTTGAAACCGTCTCTCTCTCTCTCTCTCTCTCTCTCTCTCACACACACACACAAACACATATGTGTTCACACGCAGACACAACCACAGACACACGACGTCAGCAAGAATGTTACAATTCGCTTCGATACACTGATGCTTACGAGCCAAAACAGCAAAATGGAATAACTTGGAAATGTCTTTGCGATTTGTACATGCAATGGGCCTGTTGTTTGCACTCGGTTGTTATTGTTGTTATTGTTGTTTCTGTTGCTATTATTATTTTTCTCTCTCGTTCTCCTGATCGGGTCTCACTTCCGCACCGATTCGGTCTGGGGTTGTGCTGTTGCCATTGTTGGTGTCGGTGTCGGTGTGCTCGGAACGGAACAAGTTTCTGAACTTCGTCGTTCATTGGCGATGTGTGGCATTTTCGAACGTATTTGCCGGTATACACAACCGACAGCAGCATTTTCTTGTACAACAAAATTGTATTTATATTGCTCTATAAAGTGCACACGGGCACCGCTGGTACTCCTCTAAGTATTCGCATTTATTATTATCTTTCATTATGCCATGCATAGTTTATTTTCGGCCACTTACACCGTTCCCGCTGTACATACAAATACACACTCGACTCGGCTTTCGTAAGCTTTTCTACTTTTTAGACTACTTAGAATCCATTCACTCTTATTCGCTCACTTTTCTAGCTCTTGCTCCTTCTCTCTATCTTCGTCGTGCGGCATGTTATTTTGGGCCTGTTGCAATGTTTTTATGTAGTGACATAATAAGGAAAATTACAAACGTGCGAGACAGTAATGGTTGAACGTTGAAAAATATCAAGAGCCTCGAACGGCTCTACATATGGCGGCTGTCGTAAGGTGAATGCAGAATGGTGGATAAATATACCGTTACGGTCGTTTCTTCAATTTGTGTGAGCGTTTGTATGTGAGTTTGCGAGTGAAGGAAGAAAAAAATTGTTTTTTTTTTCCTCTTCTTCCTTTTACTTTGCCTCTTGTGTTATGAAATTCAAAAGCCTTTCATTTTTTTCCACTTTTGTTGTGATCCTTTCTTCCACTTCATCTTTTCCCTTTTCATAACTTCGTTCCATTTTCCGTCATTTTTATTTGCCGCTTTTGTTGTTTGTGTAATTTCGCCCTATCTACAAAAGTATTTAGAATATTTTTTTTGCTCACTCTCTCTCCCGCTCTCAATCACTCACTCCGGATTGCTTCTGTGCGCGTGTAACGCAAACCAGGAGGAGGTTGTGTGTTGGTTCTCGGTTCTTGTTATTTCGCAATGGTTTGTGTCTTACTACGGAAAAGGAGAGTTCATTATTCGGCGGACATAAAGTCAACGATGAAAAATGCACGGTTGTTGATTCAGGATCTCATTACGGTGTCTTATAAGTAAAGAGTGGGTGAGAGTGAGAGAGAAAAAGAGCGTGCGCTTACAGAAGAAAAAATGTGAATGAAATGTTTATTATAATAGAGTTTATTTTACATGCCGAAACTTTGAAAAATACGGTTCATGGTAGTACGTTTTCCATTGCTTGGCGACGACAACGACGACGGTGGTGGAGGAGAAACGCATATTGGATGGCATAGCAGTATGAGGAATGTCAAGAAGTAGACATAAATGGGAACGCGTGGGCACACAATCTAGGAAATAAAGTTAATAAATTTAGAAAAAATTACGAAATGATTAAAACGCACAAGTGAGGCGAGATGCGAGAGAAGAGTGGTTGGTATGCGTTTGTGGCCATTTGAAATGAACGATGTCTGAACGAATGGTCCTCGGTATGGGTATATGCGTGTGTGCGTATTTGGTGCGTTTGTCGTGTGGATTTTTTTTTATCGCACATAATTCGTTTTACAACTTTTTCTCGTTAAATTTTCCCTCCTCAATTTGAGGTCGTCGCCGTAATTTAATTTCACCAGATATGTCCCATTCATTTTTGCATAGCGATGTGAAAGTGAATGGGAAAGAGAAGAATCTTTCCGGCCAAAAAAAAGGTTCCATTTATTTTAATGTTATCGACATAAAAGTTACCTCTAGTTCCCACAAAACAATGACACTGACAACGTCTATATTTAATTTATCGCTTAATTTTTTCCCCTAACCAGCCTCTACTTTATTGTCGTTAGTTTTCACTTTACGCAGGATGTCTCGTTCTTTTTTTTTAACCATATTGCTTTCGCATCTAATTATCCTATATATTTGTATTTTCAGGTCGGCCGTTCCCATTGCAGAACTGTTCCGTGTCAAATCAGTCTAGCGATTCGCTACAAGTGGAATGCGAACCAGGTTTCGATGGTGGTTTACCACAACAATTTCTGTTGGAATTAGTTGAGATGCCAGCATTAAGACTGGCTAGAAACTTAAGTTTACAGGTGAGTGCGGTGATCTGTGTGATACACACGCTTTTTGTTTCTGTTTCGTATTCTCTCACTCGCTTTTCAGCACCGTTTCCCTGTATAATATGTTGTGACTGCGTTGTAAATCCATTTCTTTACCGGTGGTGGTGATGGTGGTGGTGGTAATGGTGTTGTGCGTTTGATTGTGTACAACGGAATTGGATGCACCATACTGTATATATGTGTGTGTGTGTTTGTGCACCAGCACAACACCCAACATGGATAATTCGTTCGGAGCTCAAAAGAATCGGGACGGTTATACCGCTTCAAATTGAAATAGTACTTAAAAGTTCTATTAAAACTTTGCACTTGCTTTAAATAATTCAGTTTTAACCGCACTTAGAAGCGGTGCAGACACTAGAAAATTCCCTTAAATGAAGATTGAAGCGGAAGAAAAAGCAGAACAACATATATATACATACAGAGAGAGAGAGAGAGAGAGAGAGAGAGAAAGAATCATGGCAAAAATGAATAAAAACAACGTATTGAAAAGTGGAACATGATCACCATGTTTTACCTTCCCTATACGGTGTATCGTGTGCACAAAAGCAATCCATCAACCGATTTCAGTGCATCAAAGTAATTCAAACCGAGAAAAAATGTTGTCGCAGTTGAGTGCTATGCGACACAGTCTGCCAGCAAGTGAACATTTAGACATCTTCCGTCGAAATAGCAATGCATTTATACGATTTTGTGTGAACATTTTCCTCCGTAAATTCTTTTGCATTTATGGAGATTTAACATCAGTCCAGCCACATTGACGACAATCATTATTATATTCAATTACAATTTACTGTCGGATTATAATGGAAATGGTTTTCGATCCCCCGCATAGAAAATTCCATCTCGAACACACATGATCGCCCATCCAATCATCCTAAACGAAACAACAATGCACCGCCGTCTCTCGCGTTCGATTTGAATTGTACAATTTTGTAACAGTGATTGTCCAAAGACAGTGAGTGACACAGTCACAGTGAATGAGGTCTTTGGTATATTTATCTAAATAAATTATTTGATATGTATTTGCATATTTGTAAAGCATTCACCATGTGATATGTACAGTGTATAACGTATATTGTACGCTGTACTATCACCACATGACCGGGAAACGTTGACATTTCCTCCAATTTATTCGAGAAAAAGTCTCAGCACTTCCTCATCATAGGGATTGTGATTCGAAATGTTAATTTAGAAGAAAAAATATACACGCTCTGCAGAAGAGTTCGTTCAAGACTGACAAGTACTGAAATGATAGATCTGTTGACACTGCATTGCAATATTGCGTCTGTGCACGTACATTGTACACACATTCAAGTTGGCAAATTTGAAATCAAGCTCGCAAGCAGTTTACATATTTTAATCGTCGATTACTTGATTCCATATGGTAAAATGCGACTTATGAAGACTCTGTCCAGAAAATGCAAACAAATGTGTGGACTCATTTATGGGTTATCGTTTGCATAGATACTTTCAAAGCAGTTTTCTACTTCCGATCGTTTGGTCCTGATTTCATGATTCGAATTTGAATTGCTTAGTAGTCTTCGGATTTTGATATCATTTGGCTTAACATAGTTTTGCCCAGAGCGTTTAAATTCCATCATAGCTAGGACAGAATGTCAGGAAGACCGAGGTTGGTTGGTAGACACATTTTGAATGCTTCAAACTCTAATACATACATACACACACACACACACACACCACACCAGAATATATTGTGTGCAAACGTTCGATGGCATTGGATTTAAAATGGCTAAGAGGCTTTAAATATTGCTATTATACAATTATTGAATTAATAAATGTATACCATTTGGTTGTGTATATGAACTTCGAGCAATAATACACGCATACAATACCACCATATATTTTGTCAATGGAATGACAAAGAGCCGCCCGTTATATAAATGGCCTAGTCTATGTGCAAATGATTAACATAGCTAAGCCCCGAATGGTAACGAGAGAACGGGAAATTGCCATACACAAACGGGCAACATTACCACCACCGAAAACAACAACAACATCAACGATATCACAAGCACACGCACATGCACACGCACACGCACACACACATGCACATACCGAGAAATTACGTCGTTTTACAACGGAACATCCGCCGCAAGGCTTCAAGATTGTCGCATAAACGATAAGCTTTATTGCGTTTATTATATGAATACATCAAAATTAAAAACACTTTGTTGCTACTGAAGCTGATGGAAATTCGATAAAATGAATCGTTTATTTTGCAATAGATATCCAATCTATCGACCCACGATTTTCCATTGTGATTACGCTCCAAATCTAAACACCATAAATCCGTTGAATTTGAATATTGCCGATTATAGTTCAATTACTATGTCGTGTATATTTTACCGATTTAAATGGACAATATGCCCAAATATGCCCATCACTTTAAGTGCGCAAATCCAACGCTTAAATCATCAATTTCGTAAATGTTTCACACGAGGCACAAACACTCATTTTTCAATTGAAAATATCAAATGAATTGTTTGCAAATGCTTTTACTTCAATCAAATCGTTTGATGAAACCAGTTCCAATTTGTTTCAAATTTTAACGCTCAATCCATCTTGTGCGACTCCATAGTAGCCAGTTAGCTTCGAATGTAGCAATGGATTTGTATATCGGGAATTAGTTCAATTACTTATTCGCAGGCATTTCAATTTCGTAATGTTGTGCTGCCCTACAAAACAAATTCCCATTTCAATTTTGTCTTCGTTTTACTTACCTTTTTTTTTCCTGTACTATATAAGCGGTGCAATTGTATCATGGACGGAAATCTAACCGAAATATCTTCTTTTTTGTTTTATAAAACTTTTCAGCGTTCGCCTGTTGCGTTCTACATTGATAATCTTGAACCAGGAAGCTCTTATCGCATCATTTTATTTGCCGTAAATGCAAAAGGACGTTCAGAGCCGACCATAATTGATGATATTACATTCAAGGGTGTAGCCAAATATACAGGTAAGTTATGAATCAATAGCCCAAACCATTCTCTCCCACTCTCTACATTTAATCACCATCATCATTTCTCATTTCCACCGAAAAATACACATTGTTATGCCATTGAAGCTCAGACAAACCATTTTTCATATGTCATTTGCTTTACTGTATTCCAAAATTGGGATTTTATTTGATTACGTTCGCTGGTGTAATCAGTGCGACCGCCTGGATGTGTCGCACTCCACTGCGACAATATACGTCGTTCAATGAATGAAAGTTGATTATTGAAATAAGAGATACCCAAACACAATGTAATACTATATACTTTAATTAACACAAATCGACCATCACGACTAAGGAAACGCATTTTCTAGAGGGGCGAGGAAACAGCACAGTAGTCATATTTCCAGGTTATTCATTGAATTGAAATTAAGTTGGTGTCACACACACAGCTTGATTACCGTTCCATCTAGAATGACAACTACGAATTGAATGAATGCCACCTTAAAAAGACATTTAATATTTAAATGGTGACCAGTTTCAAAAGCTTCACTTTGGTTCAATGCTGCGTCTTATGTTGTTGTTGTAAAAATGTTATTGGATCAGTATTTTATTTTATTTATCGTTGTTCAAAGTCTTCGTAATTATCAAATGAGCGGTAAAACGGATTACTTTGAATATATAACCGTAAAATGAATTTCGCAAAAATGAGTAACCAGGAACATGAATATTTTATACGTTAAAAATGCAAGAAAACCCAAGTCTAAGTACTGTTTTCTTCCTTCGAAATGACCTGAACTTCCGCACTTCAATCGATATTTGAATACTACCGATTTTTCTCATGGAAAATTTAATCAACATAGTGTGGCTGTTCGCCATGAATTACATCCGATGTTGAAACAGCGATTCGATCGTCTTTTTCGCCCGTTGCATGGTGTATGTGTATTTCTGTGGGAGTGATTGTCATCCATACACAGCGAATGAATGAATGAATAAAAAAAAACAATGTGCAAATAAAGTTGATGGCACGCTGAGCGAGCGTATACGATACACGTATCAAACTATAACTTAATTCAATTTAAAATTTCTACGTAAATATCTTTTCGCCAGCGCTAAAATCACATTGTAAAAGTCGTTGCCGTCACCGTCGTTGATAAAATACATGCGGAGAGGATAGGTAAAAATGATTTAAAGAACGGTCGAAAATGGTTTTGCAGCGAACGCACGAATGGAAGAGGAAAACGCGGAGTGCTCATCACATGGACTCGTGCGCATACATACATAACCCTTTCTCGAAAGTCAACACATAAAATGCGGCGAATCTACCGAAATGATTTTTATATGCCAATTGGCTATTCTTACTTACTTTACATGAGTCGTAAACTGTAGCTTTTTGGCGTTGTACTTTTTGTCTTCTTCTTCAGTTTTTCTTCCCGGTTCTTTTTCCATTCGTCTTTACATCTGTTAAGCTTTTGTTCGCGTTTTTGTTGCTGTCATTTCCATTATCGCTCTATCCCGTTGTTTTCCATTAGCATATTTTACTTTGTACACATACTTTCTCTCTCACTCGCTCACTCATCCGTCTATCTGATGGATACGAATGAAAATTCGCCAAACTAAAGTGAAATGGATGATGGCAAACTGCCGATGTATTTACATGAATATTCCATAACAACATCAACATCGAAAGCAAAATGATGATGATGATGATGATAATGATGGCCACAACGTTGATAAGCAATGAAATTGTTTTGCCACATTTCGTGTGCGCTGTGCACCTTTCGACAGCCCCTAACTCTTTTCGCTCTCTCTCTCTCTCTCTCTCTCTCTCTCTCTCTCTCTCTCTCTCTCTCTCTCTTTTCTGCGCTCACTTGCCGTAATTCAGAACCGAATTATGTTGTTGCAGTGTGTGTATGCTTCCTCTGCGTTTAGTTTTACATGGATATTTTACGACCGGATTTGCCTTCATATGTAAATATATACACACACACACACACATGCACCCACACAAACAAAATGCCGAGACGGTCGGAATCCGTCCCAAAAATTGTCGATGTGTTGGTATAAATAATTGCCGTTATAAAAAATAATTCACTCATTGCACAATAACATGTAGACATGGTACTGAATAACTCTGTTAGAATAAATAAATAAATGCGCTGTACGGGTCGGGCACAAGCCCGTCTAAGCGTACCTTCTTTCACTCTTCCCACATTCACTCGCTCGCTCATTCACTCATGCCACTGAGCTACAGCATAAAAACGGCATATTACTTTTTATATCAAAATACTATTTATATGGTTGTCGAAAGGTACCACCAAAAGAATATGGCTTTCATTCGAAATGGATAATTTTTGAAATGGTGAAAAGCGCGCACGCAAGACCCAAGAGCAAAAGATAGAAAGGTAAAACGTGAGACTCACACAATGAGAGGCGAGAGGGGGATGAAGCAGCGAATTTAGCGCTTTAAAATGCTAAAATCCGATGGTCGGAATATAAAGATACTAGTAATTTACCGAAAACGTTATGCAACTAAAAAAAAAGACACCTTTCGCGTTCACATAAAAGCAATCAACCGCTCCGCACGACTGGTGGTTGTGGTGGTTTCAATCGCAGCGGGAAATAAATGCATACACATTTATACATGCATATATGGTGATTTTGATTAACGGTTGAAGAACTTGTCAATTGCTTCGTTAAAAATAAAATCAGCGAAAATTGATTTGCCTATAATTAATTGTCCAACAGAATGAAATGAATGAAATGAGCAGCAGCACAAACAAATGTCCATTATAGCTCCAACATGACAAGCTATATTATTAAATCGCCAAAATAGCAATCGACCGTTGTCGATGTGATTCGTGAATAATTCAATGAAAATGGAACAGAATGAACCAAAATGGCACAAATCAAAAGCTTTGCATCAACATTTTGCGATTGTATTCGTTTGTACATAAATAGATTACTATATTTTTTCTTGTCTCTTTTCTCTTTTTTCCTTCATTTAGGGCAATCGAACCTATCAAATATTCCCATATCACCAATTCTTGCTGGCCTAACTTTAACAGCTGCCATTTTATTTGCTGTTGTATGTATCGTCTTGGGAGCAATCTATCGACGACAGTCGAACAGGTAAGACTTGAATTTGAATCTCAATTTACTTTCAAAGTGGCCCCAGATTTTTGGTTTGAGTTTCTATTTTTTTTCTTCTCTTTGTTCGCCTCGATATGAATGAATCAAGTTAAACATAATGTCAAATGGAAACACCAATTCTATTTAGTGTATGGGGGCAATTTAGATGTTGACCAATATACCAATTCCATTCCATTTGTGGGTGATACAATTTGTATATGTACAGACATCATTCTCATCAATTTAAAAAAAAGAGGTCAATTAAAAGCATTCAGTGACAAAGAGGAAATTATACCTACACCTAATTGAAATGTAATCACTTTCGTCTTACTTCATTTCTCTTCACTTCATTCCGTCTCTAATTGACGGGTGCTATGTTTGAATTTAATTTTGTCGAGTGAATAAATTACGAATTGATTGACATTCCCGAAAATATAAATAGAATGTAATTGACCCTCAGAAGAAAAACATATTTGTTTCGATTGAAAACGATCGCATTAATTTATTGTTTTTAATTTCAGAAATGCCGAAGAGAATATCAAATCAGCAAAACATACCCAGCTGCCAGTCGTGCCAGCCGATTGTCAATTGGAGGCAACACAGCAGCATACACGAACGGTAACGGTGCCATCGTGTGGCGTTTCAACACCAATGATCAACAATTGCACCAGTGTTAACAATGATTCGCGACATCATCAGCTCATTAGTGATCAAGAGCCACCTGATGGTGACGAAACTGACCCTGATGTTATTCCAAATCAATACGGTAAGTTGACATGTATAGTATTTGTAGTGAAATAAATTCAATTTGGAGTTGAGCAGAATTTTGTTTTTCTTTTTATTCGGTGAATAGATTCGTCTTTTTTTCGTTTGAATGTTTCGTATAATGAAACAGAAATTATAGTGGTCAGAAACCATTGAGTTTTCAAGAGATAATCATAATTTATTTTGAGTGCCTTGCAAGGAAAACAAAAATTCATAATGAATTGAAGCCCTCTTCAATTTTTATTTCTCGAGAATATTTCGACAACTTTCAACTCTGACATCTCCTTGTGTAAACTCCTTGAGGTCCACAAGACTACCGCAACCAAAATCACAAATGACCACATTTTTTCGAAAGCCATTCGTGAAAATATAGAATAATCTTATTCGCCTCGTGAATGAAGTGGGTACTAAGTGTTTACTTGTGAAGCAATTCTGTCTACCTTCTTTATAGTTTTTTTTTCTGGATTTTTTTTATTTCATTCAATTGTGAGGTTTTTTTTTACGACAGTGAACAAAAATTCGAACAAAATGCTTAATACCAGTGCACGCTACAGATGGAATCAGCGTTGAATTGAATAAAGCGCGGATTAAGCGCCCTATACACAACAAACAGGCACTATGTGTGTTTATATTAAATAATTATATTCTGATAATAACACGGTTATGTGCACGTTTGATCAATTTTAATGTGAAGTTGTCGTGCAATGTAAATATTATGGTGGCAATTTGTTTGTCAGCTCCTCGGCATTCGTTTTATATTTTATTTTGTTTCGTTTTTCCTTCTGTTTATTCAACTATTTGATTTTCCGTTTCATTTGATTTCGTTCAATTTTTCATTTAATGCACCGTATTTTCGTTATTAGATTAGTATTAATAACTGTTTGATTCTGTTGTTATTTTACACTTGAAACCGTTCGTTTTATGAACGGAAAGACGTGTGCGGTGGCGAAGGGGGAACTTGAAAAAAAAGAAAAATAAAACAAAATGAAGAAGTTTCAAATATGTGCGCGAATGATACAAATAATGAATGAGCAAAGCAAACAGTGAACTTATTTTACACGCCTCATAGTGTTTGCCAGCGGCTGGAGGGTCTTTATGCGGAAAAGAAATACAAATGAAGCTTGCAAAACTTGAGAAGATGTAATTAACAGGAGGAAATTTACATTCAACTATATTGCAGATTCGGTGTTTTTCTTCTCTCTTTCTCTTTCTCTGTCTCAATCTATCGTGATGTATGTGTGCACATCAATTGCATTTATGTATTCTTTTCCTCTTCTCGCGTGATTACTAACTTGACTCAGTCGAGTGCCTACATTTCCGTGGTATCTCGTGAAGGCATGCTTTACTCTGTTTGACTATATTTCATTTTGGTTCAATGAAATAGCTTAATTTACTCGCCACAGATATTGATGGCGATGGTGTGGCAGCGGCAATAGCAACAGCTATGGCAACGGCAGTGGTGATGGCTTCGGTTTTTCATCTTCAACTTGCAAATGCAATGTGAGCATTTGCTGTCGGTGTGATTGTCTTGAGTTTTGCCAACGAATACGAGCAAATGGTTTTTGCTCTGCTTTCCTCGTCTTTCTTTTTTTTCGTTCGTCGGAAAACACATCTCGTTTCTCTCTTGAATGCGGTGAAGATATTTTTGTTCTGAATAGAGTGCATCGCGGCGAATTCAGTTCGTTTACGTCAATAGAGAGATAGAAAATGAAGAATTACATTTCATTCGCTAGCTATCCAAAAGCGATTAATTTTTCACGTTTGCTTCTGTGTGCATAATAAATGTGTGTGTACTGTGTATGTGTGTAATAGTGTGCACTGTGACCGGGGCATGAAGAAACTGCAAAATCGATATTCTTTTCTTAGGTTTTTCCTCACTTTTGTCTATTCCTTTTGAGTTTTGCAGCCTCGTGGTAAATGAACACAAACTCTCTCTCTCTCTCTTCCTCTCTCTCTCTCTCTTCCTCACTCTATTGCTGGCTGCTCGTGTCAGATAGTATGTTTTAAGCAAAGGAGTCACAATGGCTTCAACTCCAACTACTTCATTTTCTTGCTCCCTCAGCCTGCGCTTCGTCCGCTCACATCATCATCCTCTCGCTGCTTTTTTTCTGCTTCTTGTTCTATCTCTTTCCGATCGAATTATGTTGAATGAGCACTGCGAGTACTTGAACAATGCAAAATAAAGCAAGAAAAATTGAATGGTTAAGAATCGTTTAGAGAGAGAACAAATAATAATGCAAAAAAAGAAACGCTACACGGAAATAATCGTGAGCAGTTTCTCCCCCCCTCTCTCTCTCTCTTTCTTTGTGCTTTTTTCTCCGCTCGTTCTTCATTTTTTTAATATTGAACAGGAATATTATTTTTCATCTATCAGCGGCGGTGGTAGTGGTGGCGAGAAACGGGAATGATAGAGAAAAAGATCCTTTTGAGAGCATTTGAAATGAGAAAAGGCGCGTTGAAAAATTAAAAGTTAAGATTTATTATCTGCTCGTGAATTTGACACGCGTTTGAAAAAGTTTTTTTTTCTGCGTGCCGTATCGCGTGCAATACCATATTGATCCCCGCACTTGAAATCATCATATACATATATTCCGTTTCTATATCTAAACCAAATTCAGCAGCAATCGCATTTCATTCATCCTAGTAGATATCCGTTTGTATGTATATTCTTGCGACACCATACGGTAGAGAATAAGAGAGAAGGAGAGAGAGAGAGTTGGCCAAAACGAAGAAGATGAAGAAGAAGAAAAAAATTGGGCAAAAGGCGGTAATAAAGAAAATGAGAGTAAGAAAAATAAAAACTGCAAAAACAGACGCACCAAGTTCTAAAATAAATACATAAAAAGTTTTCGCTTTCCTATTTGTTGCGTATTCTCTGGCTGTTCGGTATTTTTCTGCGAAATTGCGAGTGTTTTCGGTGTAAAGTGGTTGAGTTGGGGTCTCTTTATTCATCTGCCACTGCTGCTGCTGTTTCTGTCGGAATCGCGCTTTGCAAATGCCAATGGAACATCGACCAAATGAAGAAAGGGCGCGAAAAATTCTTTCCGCCAGCATCAATCCAATTTCAGAAGTCATAGCACGCAAAACTTTGAATTGATTCTCAGTCATGTTTTTGTTCGTGTTGTTGTTTTATCTGTTTGCACTGTTCATTGTTCAGTTGCGTTTGTTTGGGCTGCTTTTCACCGCTTGTTTCATTCTTTCTTTCTTTTCTTTCATTCCAATTCCTTTGTTGCCGCCTGTTGTTAAATTTGGATGCCATTTTGCTTTCCAAATGCCGCCTGTTTCATTCTACTTGACTTTTTTCCGTTCTACTTGTTTCCACTCAGATATCTGTTTATTCACAAGGTACATTTTCGGTTATAAATGTGACGCCATATAATACCGTATTCGACTTTCGATTTCCAATGAAACAATCTGTGGTAGTGTTGCTGTTGCATATTGATTAGCATCGTTTAAACCAAACTTATCGAACTCCCCGAACATTCCGATTAAAAGAATAAGAACTCTTAAAAGTGCGTTACTTTCGCAAGCTTACTATTCCAGATCAGCCTTTTATATGGAATTTGCCATTTCGCACCCTCGGCCATTGTGACTTCGTCTCTCACCACTCACACGCTGTGCCGCCACTTCACCGATTTAATCGTTGCTCTAACCGCTAAATAGATTATGTGTTTTTCTCCCCTTCTACTAATTCTTCTTTTTTGGGCGCTTCTCCATCTGCTCGTTTTTGTTGTGAATTAAGCCGCAAAAACGCATGCACCGACAACGAAAAATTTCCTAGGCATTTTGTAAATGTGTAGCATTTGCATGGGGATCGATGTGAAGTGAAGTGAAGTCAAGACAACATGGAATAGACATAATATTGTTCTCATAATAATAAGTTTGGTGTCCGCTAGACTTTCCAAAGTGTTATGACATTTGATCATTTTATTCGAAAAGTTTCTTTTGTGTATGTGTGTGTGTGTTCGCTCACGCACCCTGGAACAAGTCGCACTCGCGTGAAGAAGAAATAATAATCATTATGCACAACAGCTTTTATGATACACACCACACCAATATCCAGCATGAATGTGATATTAATTTAGCAAAGAAGATGAAGAAGAAAAAAAATCGGCCAAGAAAAAACAGAGAGCCAGAAAAAAGGAGAGAGAAAATAAAGAGATTCCTTGCATATTAGGAAATTTGCTTAAAATATTCCCTCTGTTTCGGTGGTACACATGCTTTGTGATTGCAGGCACAGCACAAGACGCGTATAAATGCGTGCGGGATACCGTACCGAATCCGATTTGCATAGAAATACATAACACTTTCATTGTTATTCAAAGGAGACACGAATTCGCGATTTTGCGATTTCTGTTTTTATGTCTTTCACTTGTTTGAAGGTTGCTGGCAAATTATTATATTCGGCCATTCGCATTTGCATTTGCATGACTTAGAAGATAATGGTGATTGCCACTCTTGGATCGGTTATGTCGTCAACTACGATGATGACTATGGATGGTGTCGACCCACAGAAGCCAATGGTCTGCACAAACACTTATCGATACAGACATCGACAGACGTCAATAGTCGAGGATTACTGTAATAATGTCCAAGTGCTGCGCAGTGAACGGACAAATCATACATTTTATGTCCATTATGCAAAAGCGTCCACTCGAATCAGCTTATATGGTACCTGATGAAGCAGCAATCTTAATCCAACATTTGAACGGGAAAAAGAAAGTTTCAAACAGGATACACGTTTAACGGATTAAAAGAAATGCTTCGTTCAAACATTTTTCCAACTGATTTTCCTAAAAATTTGCAAGGACTGATATTCGCCGTGGTCGTCGTTGCCGTTGTCATTATCGTCTTTGTCGTTGGTTTCGATTGCAATCAAACGAACTAATTTAAAATTTCGAGTAACAATTTACAAGTTTTGCCATTCGCTCGTTTCGTGATTCAATGCTTCTGCTACATTCAATTACCATTTTATATGTGCATATATATAGCTTGTGTTCCGTTTGATTCACAAAGAAACGACGGTATCGATAATTTGGTTGGTTGTTAATTTTTGGCTTTGCCTCGAAATCGACTTTATCTCTTGTGTTTCGATTTCTGTTTGCATTTAAATTACGTCCAAATGCCAATTTGCGATTACTCTCTACTTATCCAGATATAATCAGGTCCCTGATCAAAACAAGTAATGCGCTGTTTTGTCATTCTACATTTAATGTTCATTCGCTGGAATACTTCATCTATTGCATCGAAATTCAAATAGCTATAGTTGTTTTTGTTTTTTTTTCTCTCTATAAGAAAGAAAGATAATTGTGTATTCTTCAATCTGAAATCCGCTACTTATCCAAAATTAATTAAAATGATGTGCTTTCAAATACGCTCGACCGCGCCTCTCTCACGCCTCAACTTATTATCTGACAGTCGATTTGAAAACATTATCCCCATTAAAAACTTTTTGAATGCGATGATCGAAGCATCCAGTATCTCTCAACCCATTTATAATGCAAATGAGAAAACACACGAAAATTACCTTACAGCATTGATTGAATTGATTCATGTGTTAGAACTTGCATCTTTGATTTTGCCGCTCGCGCATCGCACACAAACACACCCTCCAATTTGCATTGGATTGTCATTGATTTTGTAATGATGCGCGAGGCGGCGAATGGAGAGAGGGGCACTGAACGAAAATTCGCCATTCCAAAACAGCTTTAGCAAATTTCAAATTCGAATAAGATAACCGAAACACAGCGAGTCTAATAATACGATTGCTATGGATTTGAGAAAAAGCCACGGAACATTGCAAGATTATCCAACAGAACTAAAAATTGGTGGAGAAAAGAACAAGAAAAAAACAAACCAATTTCTAAAGGAAGCGAACAAACTTATTCGACTCCATTTATGCCTTTGGAAAATGCGTTTGCCATAAAAATGAAATGATGTTGCTTTGGCTCCTATTTCTGCTGCTCATCCGTTGCCTGTGTGTATAATACGAACAATTGAAATTGAAATGGAAATGAAAGATGCACAAGTATACCGATATTTTGCTCCGAGTCGAACCGATTCCCATGTCTTCCTTTTTTCTTTCATTCATTTTTATCATACCTCGACCCTCCCCAAAAACCATTGTAACATTGCCGTAAGTTTTTCAAAGCGCGCTAAAAGTTTTCGCTATATCCGCATGATTTATTTCTATCGATCGTACGAAAAGATGAAAAGGAAACCGAAGCAGAAATAGAATAAGCAACGAAAATCGGTGTGGCAAAAGGAACGTAACAAAGCAAGATGGATTGCAATATAACACGAGTGTGTGGATGTGCATGTGTGTGTGTGTGTGTGTGTATCGGGTCATTGTGTGATGAGCGTGAGAATGTGAATTCGGATGGGTGTCTCTCTCTCTATCTTGCTCTTGCTAGTGTATATCAGTGTGAGATGGTTTGAAGATTTTCGGCAGTTAAAAGTTTCACTTATTGTTTTTTGTTGCTTGCGGCTGCTAGTTTACTCTCCATTTTCAATCGACTTCGGCGCTAAATTATCTGTTTGTATGGCTGCATCGTTGTATGCGGCGTTGTTTTATATGTTTCACTTCACTATTTTCGTACCACATACTCTCTCTCTCGCCATCTCTCTCTCCCTGTCTCTCATCGGATCGTTCACAATCGCTTTCTGATATCGCTCAAGAAACATGCGGTGGAAATTACGCGAAATGCCAAGAATGTTCGTTAATTTTGCAATGCAACAACTTTATGTTGCCATTGCAGCTATATTACCGATACTAAAGGGGCCGTCATCCCTTTCGTTTCTCTCTCTCTCTCACTCTCTCGTCTTATATTGTTTATGTTTTTTCTTCTTCAATTCTCCGTTCGGTTCGGTTCGGTCTTCTCTTTCAGTTCCTTTTTCCACATTCTCATTATTCAAACGCGAAGTTTGTTTTATTTATTTGCTTGATAAGTATGAGCAACAACACAAAACCCAACGAACCAGAGCCACTCAGACCGAAGCGCTAGGCGATGAGAGAAAAACGTGGTGGACATTCAGCAGAAATCATAATGTCTATTTTATTGCGGTATCTCGCGTATTGTTGAATTACATGGCAAATATATCATTCGCATACGAATCGATGTGTGTATGTGCGCTGTGTTTCTTCTGCCATTCGCAAAAGTTGTGTTGGCAATTTCCTTGCCAATGGCCCGAATGCATTACCATTGTTGATCTTAGTTTCTAGTGTAAAACAAAAGATCCATAAATAATAATTATTTCGACTGCATTTTGTTTATCTGTCTATCCAGGATATGCATTTGTGCCGTTGTTCTTTAGTACGTATGAATGCATGCACATCTTATGTTTTGAAAAAAAAGGGGAACCCACATATACTTGGTAGTCCGCACTCATCGCACGCTCAATATCAATACAAAGTTTTTACGTCAGCACACTTTTACTTCGTCACATGTTCCCCTCCATTCTCCACATTTCTCCTGTGTTGAATTTGATGTTGGGCTGTGGTAGAAGAGCGGCAGTCATACTAAACAGTAACACTGCTTATTGCTATTACATCAATAATGAATAACTTTTTAACCTAACATATCTATATTTTCAATTGAATCTGAAACTGAAAATGCGATATTCTAGCGTTGAACAAATGAAATCAATTGACGTTTAGATCTGGAAGTGACTCAGTAATCACGGAGCGCGATAGTCCGGCAAGTGACGTTCCATGAATTACAATGATTTTTATGCTTCATTCATACAATATAAGTGCTATCATCTTCAGTTTATTTAAATTTGATGCAAATCGATCGGATTATTTAAAGGAATCTATCGATTTTTTGCTTGTATAGATTCTTCATGCGTTTCTCCTCAAAATCCATTTAAACGCTAACGAAATAACGGCTCTTTAAATATATTCATGGAGAGAGTCTCTTATAGAAGATATATCCTTAAAATAAACACCTGAAAAGAAAAACAAATAAAATATTAACGTTAGTTTGTTCTAAACTGAATGTGATTACTATTGAATCAAAGTGAACGGCTCTTTTTTCAAGAGAAGTCATTGAAATTTCAATCAAAAACGAAGCAAATTCGATAAAAGAATTTCAACAACGCTCTATGAGTTCGCTTCATTTTGTTTCTAAAACACAAATACACACAAAGTGAGTGGGAAAATCATTATGGCTTTTAGAAAAAATATTCAAAATAAGTTTTTATTCCCCGGTTAGCCGGGGTCAGCCCTTTGTGTAATAGTAGACTGTGTGAAAAGAGTGCGGTATTTTGTGTATGTGTATGTGTATGTGAGTGACGAACACGGCAACGGCCAAATATTTATCTACTCGATGTTGGTTTGTTCGTGGGAATTACCTGCATTGGTGATGGGTTTGGGCCATTGCAAATGCAAAATTTGTACAGCGAAAAAACACACACACACACACTCACGCACGCACTAAATAGCAAGCTTCAAAGTGTTCGCTGCGAATATTTGCGAAACCAATTGACAACCCATGGACAGGGCGAAATTTATTATTGATTTCGATTTGAATAACGTATTTGAAGCGTAACTTCGAAACATTGATACTGGATAATCATGCGTATTTATTGGATGCTTAGCCGCTATCGTGACTGCCACCACCGATCCCACCTCCACCACCGCCTCCATTAATGCATTCCAAAATTTACATGGATTTTAATGCATGATGTTCTTTTTCACGCCATTGAGGTTGATTCGAAATTGTATATACGTGTGCGCCCTGTGCTCACACCGTTGACGTCAAAATTATAGATTGTTTTTGGCCTTTCGTCGAACTGAACTGGCAATAATTTCAGTTGTATATGATAAGGAGAGCCGAAAAAGACATACTCGATTGTCATATTTAAAATGCATGGGGGTGGCATATGAATGACGTTGTATTCGAGCTACCGCTCTGCCTTAGAATTACATGCATTGAACAGCGGTCATTTGAACATCGACATAAGCAACTTACGGTTGGTGAAAGAGATAGGCGACGCGCGCAAATTAGACGCATACGAAAGTTACTTTATTCAGAGGAGCAACAACGCATTGCATCTGGATAACGGGAACATCGAGTCAAATTTGCTGTCTCGGTTGCTATGATGCTACACCGACCGATGTTTTTACGTGACAACCGACGACTTTTCTGTTTAGTCGTGATGCTGATGATGGTATGATAATACCGAAATGCATTCAAGGTACTCTTTTCAAATTCTTTTGCTTTAAATGAATTGAAAATATTGAATTAGTGAAAACAATAAGGTGTGATTCAATTGTTTGTTGGGTTGTATTCGTGCCAAATTTATTTTGAAAAATTTTGATTGGTATTCATGAAAATTTGACAGGATACGCGTTGGCGTAAATTCATTCATTCGTTCGATTGAAACATTTGCACTGAAAATTTTAAAGGTGAAAGTAGCAAATGAGTTGGTGGCTGTTGTTTGTGTTTATGCATCTAAATTAACTCCATTTTCGACCGCACACATTTGTAAAGTAGCCCATAACAATCATTTTCTATTTAGCAGCAGTAGCAATAGCATCGAGTGAATTACTTTTCATTGCGTATTTTCCCGACCGTATTATACACGTTAATTTATTTGCGAGGAACAAAACCGATCTGAACATTTTGGTGGTTTTTGCGTCAGAAGGCTCAAAGCATTTCATCGTTTAAATTTCGAATCGATACTCATTCTCACACTCTCACTCTAATAATGTTAATGGATTCGCAGAAGCGAATTTATTTACCAAACTTGAGCAGCCATTTGTGAATTGAATATATTGTTGCCGATTTACAATGATGATTGACGTTGAATTTATCGTCCGGCGGCCATACTAAAAAAAATTTCACACTTTCTGTAGTTTTACACTTGCATTTTGACTCTAGATTATTTGAGGCAGTTGGAAATGTTCCGCGTAAATCTTATCAATTTTATATCATTTTCAATTTTCTTTTTTTCCATGGGTTTTATTACAGAGAGACGACCATTAAAATCATCCACACAAATTCCATTGTTCCGAAGCCCATCGGCACGGCTCGTGCAACACGACAAATTGCTGGTTGATGATGCGTACAGAGGCAGCGATGGATCAATCGTTTGCTCTTTAGGAGGAATGAACAACAAAGAAGTTCACCATTACACATTTCAACCTAGCAAACAAATTGTAAGTAATCTATTTGAATTGCATTCGGGGCCCACGTTTGGCCATTAGTCCAAACACCGTTCGGCCATTGTTTATTGCTATCCACGTTTGCGGTGTTCTGCGATGCAAATCAGCTTAGCCATGACATGATGCAGTGGTAACAATGGGGGACAGCAGCAGCTACGATATGCCCACCGGCAGCACATTATGAATTCAAATATTTGACAAGAAAATAGTTTTATATTAATTATGCCACATCACACTTGTACAGAGCATAATATGCATGACATACATAGCTATGCTTTGTTCCAATGTCGCAGTTGATAGGTATGAATATGTGTGTGTGTTTGAAAACCGCACGTATTTAGCCCAAATCAAAATCAAGATTACATAATAAATTAAAAATTTATTCGGGCCGATGAAAGCAAATTGTATAAACAGCACCGTTCCAATTAACACACTGACACTGTCTGTAACACATGAAGTTGGCAAAGCTAAAAATTCCAATGAAATTTCGAAAACCTGCCATATCATCGAAATTTTTTTTAAAATGCATCACAATTTTAATGCTCGAAAGAAAAAACCATCAAGAGGCAAACCGATCGTTGTGTTTTGCTAAAACATTTTTGAAATGAGCTAATCACACTGTTCACCATCCATCAAATGCCATACTCCATCGTTTGTGTCATAGCAGGGGAAAATTTGTGGCGCGTTCCATTGTATCATAAAGTGATAGTTAAATATAAAATCAGTTGTTGATGCCGCCCTTGTAGTCCCTTCCTCCGTATTATCTTTCTCACACACACAAATTACACGGAATCCGGTCATAATGCTGCAAATAAACAGAAAAAAAAATCATGAAAAACAACAATGGTAATGGCAAATTAGCAAACAGCATTCGAATACACATTGGTTATTCAAATTGAATGATGCAGCTTTTATTTGTTTGAGTGAAATTGAACATACAAAATGCAAAGCGATGTGAATATATGTATTGTGGGAGAGAGAGGAACAAAAAAAATGTGTATGAATGTGCGTATGGTCATGCTAAAACTACAAAAACATGAACACCCAAAACAATAGCAATGATAATAATGATAATGCGGACGGAGCTATGAAAACCTGAAAATAATGAGTGTAATGTTTAATTGTAAATGAAAATGAAAATGTGAACTAGTTTATCCATGCGATAAATAAAAACCGTTTGGAAAAACCAATCCCGAACTAAATTTTCCTGGAACTGGCAAACAGAATAATTTGTCAATTGTTGTCTGTGTGTGCGGGAGAATGGGGCAAGAGAAGGATAGAGAGAGAGAGAGAGAGAGAGAGAGAGAGTGGGCGCTAGAGATATTCGTATAAAATGACGTTCGCCTCTTTGTGTAAATTGTGAATTATACAAATATCATATTTAGGTATTGTAAATTTCATTTAGCCGCCTCAACATTCATTATAATTTTGATCGACGTTGTAATGAACATTTTGTTTTGAGCCTATTTAAATAATTCAAATGTTGAAATTGCAAAATTTGCTTAATTGCAATGAAAGCAATGTTAAAGAGGCAGATAGAGAGAGAGAGAGAGAGAGAGAGAGAGAGAGAGAGAGAGGGAGAAAACGAAAAAAAGAACGAGATAGAATATTGCAAAAACGTGTTCGTGACTGTATTCGCCAGTAAAGTTGTCGATGCGGTGCCGGTCACAATGACATACACTTATAGCTGCACAGTTAATAATATATTATTAATAATTATCAATACTATATTATTAACTGGGCGGTATTAACAACTGATACGTTATTAACATCGCCTGTTAATATCGCTATTACTTACTAGTTAATACCAGTTAATACCGTTATTATCATACTAATATATTATTAGCATACGATGTTAATACCGATAGTATAATTAATAATATATTATTAACTGTGCAGCTATACATGTACTTCCATCAAACGGATTTGAAATGACCATCTCCATGAAGCCCGCATATTAAAATAGCCACGGTCACTGAAATTCTATACAATTTTTCAAGATTTTAATAGATTCGAAAGCAAACAAAGGCCATTTCGCATTATTCCAATTCGTGTCGAAAACTGACGACAACTGACTGATTTGTCGATGCATCACCATGATGGAATGATGTCATCAAAACTACATAGTCAATTCGATAAAGTTGGTCGTGTGTCGGATACACAAAAATAAACACACTCTACCGCTCTCTTGCACACGCACAACACATACACACACACCGGTATCCTAATCCAATTTAAAATTCAATATATACTGGCAATTAACATTGCTTTGAGCTGCTAATAAATGATTATTAATTAATATCATTAAATCACCAGCGACGTTTTGAAGCATGATGTGTATCTATGTAGTTGCAGATTATTGCACGGAGTTGCAAAATGCGGGCGCAGACCACTGTTTTGCCTCGGAACAATCTCACAATGCATCAGCCACACCAGTGCAATGAATGGTGGTCGATCGATGTGCTTTTCATACTATTTTTTTTTTATCAATAGTTTCGTGGAATATTTTTCGCTTCATTTTGATTAAACCAGAAAAAATGTGTTGGAATACCGAATTGATGATTTTAAATATTTTGTATTTGATTCGCTTATAATAATCGGTTAACAATGAAATCAAATATCTGCCAGAAAACGATGATATTTGATCCAATTTGCACCGATGAAGATCAGAGATAGAATTTATCGCGTCGAAAATTGAACATTATCTGATGGAAAAGCTCTGTATTAATTGTGATAACATTAAATTCATTTCAATGATATTTGCGATGATTTCCGTGTATTCGGTGCGGTTATCATATATTCTTCATCCAGAAAATACAAATATGGAGATTATAGTCAAAGAGAGGTTGTGAATTTCATCCAATTTTGATAGGCAAAAAATGTTGAAAATTTTCAGCATAAAGAAAATGGTTGTCGGTATCAAATTCTGTAGCTGCACCACAAATGCTAGTTGTTTTATTTAACATATACTCGAAAATAGCCATGGAACATTGAATCTCGTACAAATATAGTCTAGGAAATTCTTCAAACTTTAGTCAAAATTCAAATCCTTATAACGAATTGAAAATGTATCAATTTCAAAATGTGTGATAAATATTTCAATGAACATTTTCTCTATCTCTCCATTTTCAGAGTTATGCAACATTAAGTAGAGGGAATAAGAGTGTGACTACATGCAGTCCAGTCGCTGCCCAGCCCGCAATTCAATTGCCAATGGGTGTGAGTTTATTGAGTCCAACCAATCATAATCAATCGTTAGTGACGTCTTCATTAAGTGAGTATCGGTTTCGACCGGAAATAGTTACAACATCTAATCGAATACAGGAAAGTTGTATATAAACCAAACTGAACATCCCCCTATCAACCTAGCTACAACATAGAAAGCCATTTTATTTATAAAAAAAAGGAGAATAAAAAGAGAACAAAAATATGTATTACTATTATTATTTAATAATATTTTGATTAAATACCTAATTTAAAGAGGAAAAATAAGGAAGAAACAAAAATTGATAAAAAGAACAAAAGAAAATGCAAAAAGTTGATCCGGATAAATTTAATGTTATTTAATAAACAAACAAAGAAAATACGCATTAAATTTGAGATAGCTTAGGTAATAGTTTAGCCTAATTGATGGTAAAAAAACAAAATGAAGTCTCCTTAACCGTATTTGTCCATTAAGTCTAAACTAAGTGATCAATATCATAAAAGTAACAAAGAAATACACACACACAAAAACAAATGTCATATAATGTGTGAACGCGAAAGCATGTCAAAAAATGATACATTTACATATTCATAAGAAGTATTTATTGAAAAATCATAGATGCTTTAATAAACAAAACAGAACAAACTGAACTATTTACGTGTATTTAAAACATTTATTACATGTCGTTATCAAAATAAAAAGAACAACAACCGAAAATCGAACGAGAAATATTATCACATAGTTTAAAAGCCATTTGACGATATACAATACATACGACTAAAAGTGAGATAAAACAAAGATTGGAATACGACGTATTTACTATATGTTTTAGCTAAAGTATATAACAGAAAATAATTAATTCAAAAAAAAATAATATTAATCAAGTGAACATAAAATAATGAGGAAACTATATATAAATCTCTCTCTCTATAAATTATATATATATATATATATATATAAATGGATCGTAAATGTAAGATTAAGTAAGTTTTAAGTGAGGGACAGGTGATCTAACACGATCTATATTGTGTGCTGAATTAATGAAGCCATTTAATGAAAATTACGTTGTAGTTCGGTCGCAAAACTTCGAAGAAAAAAAAATGTTTAGAAAGAAAACAACAACATCAACAAAATATGTCTTCATATTTCGTTGGAATTCATTGCAATTGCTAACTATGCTAAACTAAGAGCTAATCAAACTTGTCTTGTACGACCTGAAAACACGTCAGTTGGACATTGAAAATGGCCTAGTCGGAATACAACCACCTTGTATAATGCAATAAAACCACAATTATACGAACAAAATTATAGCCATCTTTTTCTTTGCATGTCAATTGTTTCACTTCTTCCATCCCGTACAAACAACATCCCATTTGAAAATAGCTGAACAAACTCTCGATCTCTCTCTCTCTTGCCACTGATTCCCATGGAGAGAAGAAAAAAAACCAATAAAATCATCCATTTTCATGAAAGATTGCCAAATTCATGCGCTGCATTCCATTAATATTGTTGATTTCGTAACAAAGAGAATGGATGCATTCATTGCTCCAATATTATTCGCATCTCTCGCCGTCTCTCTCCTCCGCCATTCCTCTCTCTCTCTCTCTCTTTCTCTCTATCTTGTGCGTTTCGTGGGGAACCATTTTTTTTGCGAAATTGAACGCCCATTTTTAATGAAATAAATTCTCCAGATGCTACAGAATAAAAAAAACTTATGTGTGACAAAGAAGAAAATCTCAAACAACGAATGTTTATGAAAAAAAATATAGAGTGAAAAAAAAATCGTTCAACCGGCATTATAACGAGAGCACAACAAAAGCCAAAATCCACGAACAAAGATGCGCGACACCCTCACACACAAAACGAGATGCAAGCGAAAGAGTTGCAAGCGAAAAACTGGACCTCTTCAAGTCACAATTGACACATGGTTCGTATTATTTTATAGGGTATATTTTATTAAGAGGCAACAAAAGAGAAATTTAAAGGGAGAAAATCGCAAGTATCTAACCAAATATTGTTTGCAATATTCGCTTACAACAAGATTCAATTCATTGCAATGTTGGTTTATACATTTTTCTTTAACATTCTTTATGACCGTGACAATGTTTTTGTTCCGTTCCTGCTTAGCGCATAACAATCTTACTGTTATTGTTAGTAATATTATATTGCAAGCTTCACTTTGTCTCTGAAGCTTTCGCAATATGAATGTCGACTAACAAGCAGATAAAAATCGTTTGACTGCAGCAGCAGCAGCAACAACAACAACAACAGCACACACAGAAAAGAGACGAAAATGCGCGACAAACAGCGGAAAAAAAATTATATCACATTACGGAAGAAAAATTTTCTGTTGGTGATAATAAACAAGAAAATGAATTTAAATAAAGGACACCCCCTATATATACATATTTCGACCATTCTATCTTATTGTCACTGTTTTTGTGTGTGCGCGCGTTTGGATATAAACATTCACAACGGTTGGGTTTTTGCACAATAGTCGCCTCTTTTTTCTGTTGCTCTCTCGCTCACTTACTCCGCGACAACGACAATAGTTGAAATGAACAAAACACACGAAAAGGACAAGACAATCTAGCAAAAAAAAAAATAGATAAGAGAATTAACAGGACTGTGCACTTGTCCTGGCTGCATTTATTTAAAGTTGAATGTATTTTAATTTTGAAATGCAAAAAAACGAACACAAGGAGCAAGGGAGAGAGAGAGAGAGAGTTCACAGCCAGACAAAGCTGTTCAGTTTGTCGGAGAGAGTAGTAATCCATGATGCGATAGAGCAACTGCACCCCATAAACACGTATTTAGTTGTGATTCACGGTGTTCACTGAACTAACATCGAATGAAATGAGACAAGTTTCGGCGGATGGGTTTCACTTTTTCGAGGACTATTTCGCTGGATATTTTAACTCAACTAGTTAAATACTTCAGAAGCCGTCGAATTGAAAATTTAATAGGAATTTAAACTTTAGACTGATTGTTCGAATCATGAAAAGCACACTAAGGGATAGAGGAAGAGAGAGAGAGAGAGAGAGAGAGAGAGAGAGAGAGAGAGAGGAAGAGAGAGAGAGAGAGAGAGGAAGAGAGAGAGGAAGAGAGAGAGGAAATGGATAGCAGACGAGTATTATGCTTATGCAGATCTCTACTACAAGACAAATTGTTGAGACCGTATCCCAATTTCGTCACAACATATTAACAAACTGACTGGTGGGATGGATGCTTATGCTGGACGCATTGAATTACGCAATAGTTGGCAAAGCTCGCGGTAAATTAAGTGGTTATGAAAATTTTTGATTGGATTATCAACATTCGACGAGCTCACGATGCATCTCAATGATCATTCATACGACGGACGATGAAATGGTGGTATGATGGTATAGCAAAGAATGTATTTAACAAAATCCCGTTTGAAGTGTGTCTCGAAATGTATTGGACTTTTACTCGCAAATATCGCTTAATTAAAAAACTTTATCAACTTCTTTTATACAGTTAGCTGGTGTGCGTAGCTTTTTTTTCTTCTTGTTTCTCTATTTCACCCGCCACTGAGTGTGGTTACATCGATAAATGCCCTTATCAAATATGCATTTTAAATTGGCAACTCGAAATGGATTCGACCGTATTCGTGTATACAAAGTTTCTTTTTTTTTCAAGCAGTTGAAACGATCACAAAAACTAAAGTCACACATAAAGAGAGAGAAAAAAGCACATACACAGAACGAGAGGGAGAGAGATAGAATGGGAGAGTGACGGAATGAGAGAAAGAAATGCGATAAGTTGTGCACAAAGCATTGGCACATTCTCATCTAAAGAGTGCAGTGTCCCGATTGCCACTGCACAGTAAACATAGTTTTCAAATGACACAAATATTTATATAGTTTTTTCTTCTTTTTCTTCACTCTCCCGTTCGGTGTGCGCACCGTTTCTAGTGTCAAAAGTCGACTGCGAAAAACTTGTGTTTTACATTCTCAGCGTTTTTTTTGTCCCTCATCGAATGCGTACAGCATCGTGTTGAGTTGTACCGTTAAGATAGTGTAAAAAACGTGTTATTGAATAAAATAGAGTTGGACAAAAGAAGAAAACGAACCAAAGACCAGGAAAAAAAAACAAAATTCAGTATAAAAAAATCGTATTTAGAGTTGAAAGATCTAGATGTAAAATGAATGCAACAGCAGGACAAAGAACAACCAACCAGAAAAAAATGCACAATATTAGCCATCCCACTCTCAATCGTCTTCTATAAGTTAAGAGAATTGAACTGAAGCCATAAAAACTATGTAAAATGGCATTCACATGTACACTTGTGCACCGATAAAAAGCAGTTTCGAGAAAAGAGAAATCACAAGAAATTCGTTCGTATTTTTTAAGCTTGGAAAGGCGACTCAGAATGTGCGCGCGAGTGAGTGAATGGTGAGCACTTGCTTTTAATGCCATTTGACAATTTAGTTCTATTTTATTCTTGCTTATTGCCTGTGAATGCGTATATGTGCTGTACGTAAACGTATTCTGCCCGTGCTTTGAGGTTATGTGTGTGTGTATGTGTGTCTCGATGCAGAAATCTTGACCCATTGAAAAGCTCAGTACAGTTCGTCAGATTGCGATATCGTAATTTATTTCTCTCAATTTCACATCGTTTGTCCGGTTGCACTGGTCGTCTTTCTCAATCTCTCTCACTCCCGCTCTGGCTCTGTCTGCTTCAGCTCACTCAGCTCGGCACTATCCCCTTGAATCGTTGTGTTGAAATAAAAAGTTAAAACGGGAAAAGCGCAATGAATTTTAAGTTTATTTGTACAATGCATTTGTGTATTCAAGAGCAACGGGAACAAAGACACGACAACAAGGCGAAACGATGATTGCGAATGAGCAAAAATTGTACACATAAAAATCAAGACCGAGTGCAGATAATTTGCTGAGTGGGCCCGAAAAAGGCACGTCTTGGTTTACAAAAGCTCACAAACTTGAGCGCACAGAGAGATTGAGAGACGGAGTGCCGAACAACAAAGAGCTGCGAGTGGGTAAAAGAGAAGTAGAGAGAGAGAGAAAGTAAACAAATAGCTAGCTGGATTATTCGCATAGTTTGCCAAGTATTTGGATCGCTTGAGCACGGGATCGAATTTATTTGATCTAACCCATACAAAAATGTGCGCTGATGAGACGTTAGCGCGACGTTTGATGTTTTATATCTATGGGTGAGATTGAGAGTGGAGTATGTTTTTTCTTCGATTTATATTTTTGAAAAGGCGAGTATGTTTTCTGATGATTCTGTTGGCGTTAAAGTAGAGTATGTCGTAGTACCGTCTAGCCTCTGCCGTCTTCACGGTTTTCGCGCAACTGATAGCAGATCACAACATGGTGTCTTCGACAAAGTTGTAGCACTCGAGGTCTCCTATAATATTGCTGAAGACATCTATCTCTTATCAGTTGCGCGCAAATCGCGCACATAAAAAAGCAAATTTTATATAGAACTTTTTTTTTCTTATCATTTTTCGCGCTTTTTGCGGAACTGATAAGAGATAAGAGATAACTGGGCCCCCAGCGAACTTTAAAGTTGAATAAAAGTACTAAGCAGTGTATAAACCAACCGGAGTTAAGTCGCATTGTATAGATTGAACATTTCTCTACACGAATGAAAAAAAACATATACATATGTGTGAGTATGTGTAAAATACAGCCTGCCGCAAAACATGTTACGCTGTTGTTCTTGGGGGACTCCAGGGCCCCATGGCTATTTTATATTATAACTGGACTATGATAAGAGATATCGACTTGGTGTCTGTAGCAGTGTTGTAGACTAGTTTATGTACTACAACTTCGCCGCAGACATTAAGTCGTTATCTCTTATCAAATACGCGAAAAGCCGCGAAAACGTGAAAAACGCGAATTCATAGTTTCTCATTTTTCAAGGAACTGATAAGAGATAACGAGATGGTGTCTATGGCAAAGTTGTAGCTCTGGTCGAGTACTACAACTTCACTACATCCACCAAGTCGTTATCTACTATCAGTTACACGAAAAAATGATAAGAAAAAATTCGCGTTTTTCACGGTTTTCGCGGCTTTTCGCGTAACTGATAAGAGATAACGACTTGATGCTTGAAGCGAAGTTGTAATACTTAATCTGCTTTACAACTTTGGTATAGACACCATCTCGTTATCTCTTATCAGTTTCGCGGAATATGCGAAAAACCGCAGAAAACCGTGAAAAACGCGAATGTTTTCTTATCATTTTTTCGCGTAACTGATACGAGATAACGACTTGGGGTCTGTGGCAAATTATAGTACTCGACCAGAGCTACAACTTGGCTTTAGACACCATCTCGTTATCTCTTATCAGTTCCGTGAAAAATGATAAAGAAAAAACGCGTTTTTCGCGGTTTTCTGCGGTTTCTCGCGGATTCCGCGAAACTGATAAAAGATAACGACTTGGTATCTTCGGCAAAGTTGTGGAACAGCTTGAGTACTACAACTTCATCATAGACATCAAGTCGTTATCTCTTATCAGTTACGCGAAAAACGCGAGTTCTTGATAATCATTTTTCGCGAAAAACGCGAGTTCTTGATAATCATTTTTCGCGAAACTGATAAGAGATAACGACTTGGTGTCTGTGGCAAAGTTGTAGTACTCGACCTGCTCTACATTTCTGTCGAAGAGGCAAGTCTCTTACTTCTTATCGGCTTCACTAAAACGAGGTGGGAAAATTTCGCGATTTTCGCGTTTTTTCGCATTTTTCGCGGAACTGATAAGAGATAAGCAATATTTGTTGCAACAAAATCATAGCAAACCTCGAGTATTACAACTTTGCTTCAGACACTAATTTGTTATCTCTTATAAAAGTCCAGATTTCATATGAAATACATATGACACCCTGGAGTCCCCCAAGAACAGTAATATGTTGCAAATATGAAGAACAGTCATAGTGTTAACCATTTTTGAGTCGAAAGAAACTAACTCTTCTCTTTCATAACAAAGTCAGTGAAACATACTCCACTCTCAATCTCACCCATAGATATGTAATGTATATGAACGTTCAACATACATTCTATACAATGCATCACGCCAATGCTGGTATTTGTGTATTGGTGTATGCGAACTAAGTTCAATACATATAAAACGTTCAGCGCTCATCGGTGCCCATGCCCATATTAACTTTAATATATTGCAATAAGTGTGTGTGAGTAAGCGCGTCGCGCCGATATATAGAACATATTCCGTTAGCGTGACATTCATCGGCGCACATTTTTGTATGGGTAAGTCGGTTGTTATGACAATGCTGCCTGGAACATTAACAGCTGATCTGTCTATATGATGCGGGCCATTTGATGATGTTTTCGGTGTCGCTGGCAGCTCAGAATCCCGAGCAAGAAAGAGAGAGAGAGAGAGAGAGAGAGAGAGAGAGAGAGAGAGAGAGAGAGAGAGAGAGAGAGAGAGAGAAAGAGAGAGCATCGAAGGTGCATACATTGTCGATTGGAAAATAAAAGACCGAATGAGTATGGATCGGGTACTCGTGTGCTACATTTGTTTGTAAATGTCTAATTAGTTTGAATTGGGAATTGGAATCGTGTGAATCAACGCTGACTGCACAACGAAAATGGAGAGAAAGATAGAAATTTTGCCGGTAAAAAGATGCAATGTGTCTATGAGATGGAACACACATCGTCTGCATCATTGTCTTTCACTGTTACATCGAAGCGAACCGAACCGAACCGAACCAAACCGAACCAATCGCATGATATAATATAACAACAATTTATGTGTTCGAGACATATTTACCATTCGAAAACGTGAGTCTGTTAAATCCACAACATTCAACCAATACACTCACAACAGCCAGCAACAAAAAGAGAAATACATTTCATTGCACAGGTTCATTTCCATATAAAGTGGATTCCGATTTTTTTTTCCCGAAATAAATAGCTATGAAACATCAAGGCTAAACGAAACTCAAATGGAATGGCTCAAGTGTTCGTTGCACAACAGTCTGTGTTGCTCGGTTCAAATTCGCATAACGTAAAACTAGGCATTTGCAAGAGGTTTCGAAGCCATTTTCCATCAGACGATTGGTTTTCGATTTAAATGTCGCGAGCTTTTCAGATCATTATAAAAAAAAACAGATGGCAATTGGGTCAGGTGGAGGCACAAAAATGTCACACTTTTTTGTTGCTGTGGCTGTTTCTATTTAAAACGTTGTGCAGCTCAACTTGAGCTTGACGACAAGACTGTAACTAGAACGTTATCGACCAGTATCGAGCTAAATATTTAAATACCTGTTTTTAACTAGTCGAAATGGTTTGATACTGCGCGTTAACGTCTCTTAGAACAATTGTCCAAAATTAACACATTGACACTTTACAATCGTTGGTTTTTCTCAATAAAGAATTATCATCAAGTTCAAAGTTATGAGCGTCAACCAAAAATAATACGCTTTAAATTGAAAACTTATGGATTTCGATTTTGGTGTCGTGTAGCATGTGTGTGCTCCACTTCTATTTAAATTCACACTTTCCAAGGAATATAAACATGTCACATTCAAAAGGGCATGAAGAACCAATAGTGATTATGAAATGAATATTAATGAAACGGGAAAAAATAAGAACGCCGAACGAAGGAAAATACAAAGCCGTGTGGAGAAAATAAAAACATATCGAAACAAAGTACGAATGTCACTTTAATCGATATTTGTATAGAAAAACTGGAATCGATATCCTGAGCAATGGAATACGCGTTCATGCTCGTAAACAGACTGCTCTTCATCGCATGATTGGATTGTAATTCCATTTCAAGGAACATCAATTGGATTTGATTGTGTCAAGGGCTTTTCAGTTATTTCCAATGCATTGAATTTTGATCGGTGGAAAAATTGTTACGGACGACGACTTCATTGTCGTCATCGTTGTCATCATCGTCATCAACATCCAATGCCAATCGAATGTAATTCAATCAGTCAACAGTAACAATTGGTTCTTTTTGATAGTATTAATACATTTGCTATGAAGGGGAATGAAATTTCGACAACATGTTCATTATATGAGCTTCAACGACATTTCTTAGAATTAGAACATCTAATAATAAACTTTAGTTTGTTTACGATATTATTCCGTTCAGCATTGCGAAGAAAATAATGAAACACACACACACATAGCAAGAAAAGTGATTGTGTCGCATTTTTCAGTTCAATTCATCGATTGAATTTACTGAAAAGTAATCAACAAACCCATTTACATCTTCATCAATGGGAGAATATAGAGAAGAAAGGGGAAAAAGCGAAAAAAGAAATGAAAGTGCTTTGTACACTTTAATGATCAAAATGAAGCCAATGCTCGAGCAATTGAAGTCCCATTTGTCGGCTGTTACTTTAAAAGATACACGGCAAATACGACCGTGTCATTTGCCAAAAAAGCGAAAGCATATTTTCCGAGGCAACTCTTTTAGAATGCATAACTATAGGAATGAAGAATTCGTGCTTTTTCTGTCGATGGGCGGAGGAGGTATGGCGAAATGAATGAATGGAATTCGAATAAATTTTCGAATGGCATGAATAATATCGTAAAAGTTTCGTGGGAATGAAAGGCTCAAATGAATGTAAATATAGATTGGAAAATATGTTCCCCCAATAAAATTGTAATAAAAAGCCGAAATGATTTTTCAAATGAATCAAATAAGTGAGTTTGCAATGTATTTTTTTTCATTGGACCATGCACGAAAAATTAAATAAAAAAAATTGTATGTACTGTACGTACGTATGTACGTATGTATGTGTGGATATATGAATGTAATGTTCGCATAAATGTTATTTCTTGTATTGCCATCATTCGACAATAACGGCCCATGATGCGCATCCATATATATTTGTTGTATTTGGTTGGATTTTCTCCTCCTCTTCTTCATGCCTCTCTTTTTATTTCGTTTTATTACAATTGGAATTACACGTTCGATCTGCCTAAGTACATGTGCACCAAATTAAGAGCGGCTTTTTCATTTTTGAGATGAATGAATGATATGCGCACGGCTATTTGAATAAAAGAAATTCGTACGTCGATGAGAAAATAACAAAGTATGTACAATGTAGAAAATGACACAAAATACGTACACAATAAATCCAATCCAATCAACGAAGAAACACGGAATGTGTATAGTCTGGTTATTTTCCACTGCGAAATCGATTCACTTTCTTCATGACATAATAAATTTCAATGGCTTCTCTTTACGCACAAAAACAAAAGAATATGATTGGAAATGACGAAAAAAATGCGTAAGAGATTATTGTTATAATTATTACATGAATTCAGTTTCTAATCTATCACAATATTGAATTTCGACGAAAAGCCCCTTTTAGTGAAACTAAAACACCGAAATCATATTTATAAATGAATAAATTTGTCGTTTGTATATGCTAGGAAAATGCGCAGGTAAACCACTGAAAGAATTTCGAAATAAACAATTCAAGATATAAAAAAGATTATCAAATTTATCTCTGTATATACTTAAATTTTAGGGCTGAAAAATAAACTACGAAAACTGAATGTAATAATAAAACTGATGTCATATATGATATATCGATAAGCGAACGTATGTGCATACGTTGAAAATTTTGTTCCAATTACTTTGATGATGATTACCCCGCAAACTATGTGGAAAACTAGGTAAAAATCGACGATATCGCAATTGGAATGGATGTTTTGCTGTATAATCATTTTATTATGAATGATATGAATGAAAACAAAAAACCAGGAATAATGTTTGTAAAATGGACTATGAAATTGTGGAATAAGATATGAATAAATGAATAAGTATGTCATTGCAAATTACATAAATAAAAATAAAATCAACTGATATTTATAATGAAATCTATTGTATGATGTGCTTTTTCTCGATTCCGTGTGGGGCGGAGATGCGAAGAGTTCGTTGGTCTCTCTGACATTTAGCAGCAGTATCCTGCTTGTATGGTGGCTGAAAGAGAGAAGGAGATGAGAGACGTTCTAATGGTAAGTTTATTTAGATTAGTCATAAAATAACTAAGCAGCAGTTGCATGTACACACATAGATAAAAGCAAACCCAGAAGTATTGGAGCATGTAAAATATTTAGTCATTATGAATAAATCTGGTGGAACACGTGGTATTAGTCGTCTCGTTGTATCTCAAAATCATGGCAGCTCGTAATAAATTTACTTACAGTACTTTACAATTAGTGATTTTATGCATAGAAATTCGCCATATATTCGTCGTTCATGTGAAATGTTGAACTTCGTTCGTTCGTTCGGAGTTTTTTTTTTTGTATTTATATGCAACTCTAAAATAGATACGAGTTTGGTTTTATTAGCATAAATTCAGAAAAAGTGGCGCATGTGAAGCGACACAAAAAGTTACAGCTCGTTTTTTGGGGAACATTTGTCGAAAGTTACCAGGGCATTAAATCCGTTCATATGGATTTTGATGTGGGGACTCGTCTATCTCGTTTATAGCGCACTGCTGCATACAGTGCGATGCAGCAATTCGATAGGATCATGTGTGCTGGGTGCAGGTATTGGACCCTGTCACATTCCAAAACAAAAGAGATGAGAAGGAGAAAGAGTGAAGTGTGGTAAGGATTTACAGAAAGCCACAGCATTAACTAGCTATTGTGATGCAATGAAATATCTCAGATGCTCATAACCAACCATAATTCGAATAGATTCAAAAGCCAATGATGTGACGGTCGCTTTTTACGATGAATTCGGCCAATTTTGTTTAAACATTTTGCAGCACTATCTATTGATTCCGAAAGTTTGTCTGATTTTGAATATTGACGATTGGCTTGCGGCAAAATCTTTTCACAAGTCTTCGAAATGTCTGCTGTCACCATAATTTCGAGTAGCGCTTCAATCGCACGGGACGGCCTTTTTGTACACTCAAAATGCAAATGCACAGTCTATAGCTGCACAGTTAATAATATATTATTAATTATTATTAATACTATATTATTAACTAGGAAGTATTAACAACTGATACGTTATTAACATCGCCTGTTAATATCGCTATTACTTACTAGTTAATACCAGTTAATACCGTTATTATCATACTAATATATTATTAACATGCGATGTTAATACCGATAGTATAATTAATAATATATTATTAACTGTGCAGCTATAGCACAGTCGGCACTCTCGATGTCAATGTCGAACTGAAAAGGTTCGAGCGAGAGAGAGAGAGAGAGAGAGGGATGGAGCGAGTGCTGAGAGATAAAATATTCGTTTCCTGGTTTTAAGTACGGTAGATGCAGTTCGGCTTCGACGATCCCTTGCCACACTGCGAATAGTTGTTTCTCTCTAGTTAATTGGATATTTCTTGCAATGCATTGCGTTTTCCCATCGGCACACCATCCGAGTGTATCGTATTTCGACACATGATTTTATAATAAGCATACAATTGTCTACTTTAATTCCCAATGTGTCGTCATGTGTATGGCTTATTTTTTTCCCTCTATCTCTATCTCTCTCTCTCTCTCTTCTCTCTCATTCATTGTCTCGATATTCTTCTCGCACATATTAAAAATGCACGCTTATTTCTTTTGCCATGCCACATGAATAAGATTCAGGCCAACAGAAAAAAAGCAAGAAAAAACACCCTGGTTAACGTATGAGCGCTGATTTATGCACAATTTTCCCAGAATATATTCACATTAGTGGAGATGAACGAGAGGAAGAGAAAAAGAAAGATTGCACACACAAACAAAAAAGAAACGAAATTAGGAATAAATCCCTGAATGGAGTATCGGGTTTTGGTGTAGAAATTACTCTCAAATAATTTATGCAAATGGGTGGCTTGAACTGTTTGTTGTTCGAAACTAGAATTTTCCAAAATTCAACAGACGAGCATACGGTGCCATGCATGTATTATGTGTGTACTTGCGTGTGTGTGTGTATGTGTGTGGTGAAAGTCATTAAGATTGGCTGCCGTCTGCGAGAGCCGAATGAAAATTGTATTCATCATTTTTACGATGTACTCGACCTTATCGCAACAATTCGAACGACAGCGAATCCAACAATTGCAAATGTTTGTCAAAATTAAATGCTCGGCGGCGAAAGGCAGACAAATCAAATTGCCCACTTTTGCCATAGATCAAAACTTGATTTGACGCTGATAATAACATTGAAATTGTATTACGCGCTGGTGGCATCTCATCACCATTGAGATGCGCGTATATTTGCTATGGCGGTGAATTTATGAATATTCTCATGGAAATGCCTACGTTTTTCCATTTTTATTGAATAAAAAGCTCGCCTTTGTTCGGCTCCGTGGTAAATTTACTCCGACACAGGAAAATCATGAATCCAAATACTTTTCCCACAAAACAATGTGGTTTACAATTGTACATTGCATTGGTATGAAGTATTGCCATTAATATTAAATGGCACTGGAACAGTGGCAATGCAATGCAGTAGCTCGAGCGGAGAACGAAGGACATATACAGCTGTACTGAATGAAAGATTAACATTCCAGGACATTTGATCAATTGTGATTGGGGCGGTGAGGGAGGTTAAGAGAGAAAACGACAGAGAAAGTCAAAATAGAGGGCCAAACTCCTGAAAATTCACGGTGCTTTTGGTTTGTATACGCTGAACGTTTAAGCGCTTGTGTGACAACGACGATAAACAGTGTGCAGTGCACGGTGCACACACATACATACACACAAGACAAAGTCTTTGTCGATGAACAGACTCCCGAACAATCGTCATAATATATGTATCATAAATCCTTTATCTGTCTGTTAGCCCGTCTGTGCATTTAAATTATTCCAACTTTTGGATGAGTTGGTGTCTCGTGCAAAACGCGATTCCATTGTTGTTTCCATCGCAACCCATATTTATGTCTCACGTAGCAGATCCCCATTCAACTCATTCAAGCAAAGTTATCGTGCACGTTTTTTTGGCGTTCAGCAATGAAGGCATTGCCATTCGCTTCAGACTTGAGAGTGAGTCGAACGGTGGCGGTGGCGATGGCAATGGTGCTGAAACCACAATTCAAAAAGTTTAAATAGTGATCATTGGCACAATGTACTCGTACTCTTGTCTTTCATCGACTTTTCTTGAGCGACGCGCACAGAGCACAAAATGCCCTCAATTCACAATAATATCAATAAAAATGAATTCCTGCTTTTCGAAAATGATTTCTATATCTATTGTTATTATCATTTTGTGTGTTGTGTTCGCTTCTTCGTCAGGCATTTGTGAAATCTCATTTTCACTTGCCATATGCTTGCTACCGCCCGAATCGAACGCCTCAAAACAATTGCGCTATGAATGGTTCTCCCGTCGAGCATTGTGGCCACGGTAATGTTTATGATGGCACAATGAATTTACTTAAAAAATAATACGTCAATGAGATCGATATTACACTCGAGAGCAACAGACGATTACATTGTGTGCCGGCGTTATTTGTTAGCTCGTCGTTCAGCCCAACCGATCGCCACATACATATGTGCAACTGATGCAGCACACCAATGGAACGTTTTTCCTCGCCTTCTTTTCCACTCTTTTCATTCTTCGTCTCCTTTTTCTTCGTCGAATTGCATCGAATGGCCCTTTCTTCTGAATGCACTCACAAAAAGGCATTGCACATTGATGCCCCTTTTACGTGAACATCATAAACATATACGAACGTAGAATATCCACACAAAATGAGATACATAAACAATAGGTTCCCGCGAGATAACTGAGGAAACATGCAATTTCACAGAGAATGCATTTTATTTTCCAAAAAAATGAACAGCTCGTTTCATTGTGCTTCTCAAGACATCGGCAATGGTTTCTTCTCCTCTGCTTCACTCTTGAACTTCGTCTATCAGCCATTCATTTTTTTTCACCCCCTCTCTCGCTCTTCACCTGCACATGATTCCATTTTTCGTTCATATTTATGATGCTTCTTGCCGCTACCGAAATTGTCCTTTATTTCTGTTTCGTGCATTTTGTTTGTTTACCTTTGTTTCAATATCTGTATTCTATGCGGCAATGCCGTTGTTTGTTGCAAAGAAAAAGAGAAAGAAAAAAGAGAGAGAGAGAGAGATAGAGAGAGAGAAATGAAACGAACGACGAAAAATTGATCGCTGAGGAAATTGCTTGATGTTTGAAAGCAAACGAAGAAAATATTAAAACGCATTGTAAATAGAGAAATTCTCGCCGCAAAATGAAAGCATTTTGTTCCGTTGACACGAGAGCATTATGCAACACAATCGTCTTCCCACTGATTATTGATCAAAATTTAATTAAAGCAGAAAACGTGCAATCATTAGTGCCACTCATTCGGGCAAAGATAGAAAAAATGTAAGCGAGAAAAACGGTTGAGCGTCGAAAAAAGGAAAGACAAGCACCGGTTCGGACATAGAAATATGTTTACCTAGATGTTCTATACTGTATAAATATGCAAAGCATAGACGCATTCGGACGACCGTGCGACGGACGTATCACCAGAGCCATCGTTGTTTGCTGTATACTGTATTCATACACACACGTCTCGCAATGCACGATCGCCCGTTGATATACGTTCGTCGCACGGTCGTCCGTACGCGTCTATGCTTTGCATATTTGTCTTGCATATTTCTATATCCGAACCGATGCTTGAGGAAAGGAAGATAAAATGAATGAATGAAGAACAAAAAAGCGCATAAATTTACGTGTAATTTTCTGCAACAATATTTTTTCACTCGAATATTAAATCCATAGTTCTCTACATTATGATTTAAAGATGATTAAGTGTCACAATTTGTTTGGTGTGGATATTAACAATTTTTCATAGAATTCATTTTAATTTTCAACAGACGAATGAGAAATGAAATGAAGTTAGTTTGAATGGTGGATGAATGGCATCGAGAGATCGAGATAGAGACCAGAATTTGGCTTCGTGCAAATAAAACGAAAACTTTGGAAACCAACAAAAAAAAAAGAAGCATCTAACGGATGGAGTGAGCGACGAACAGAACATGGAAAAGGAAAAAAAAGGAGAAGACGAAGACGATGATGAAAGAGAAGCACAAAAAATGAGTCGGAAATTTTTTAAGTTGGATTTTTCGAGCTTGCACAACATACGGTGTCGTTTAAACATCCGCATCGGATGCAGCAACGATAAGCAAAGGAGGAAAATGAAACGTGAAATAGAAGTTTGAATTTAATATAATATTATATTTTCCTTCATTTTATCCATCGTCTTGCTCCCACTGTCAACCAACCAACCAAGCAGCCAGCCAACCAGCCACTCTCTATCTCACACTCTCTTACTCACTTGCTCGCTCTCTTTGTCATTCGCTCTTTTGCTGGTCTCGGTCGCGCTTTCACGGCTCAGATGCATTCGCTGCTGTGCCAACCCGGTTCGTCGACTTTGATTTGTAGAAAATGCCGTAACGAATGAAAAGCAAACACCATATTTATCATCGCATAATATCTCTGTTTGTACAATCAACAAACATTCATGTAAAATCGACGAACAAAAACGTACACAAAAATATATACATATGGAGCTCTTTGCAGACAATACACATAGACAATCGCCTCTTCCATTTCGGTACACTTTATGAAACCCCCGGCAAATGCAATTCGCTTTATTTTTCAAACAGGGGCTTCATAATGCCGAAATCATAATGCTGCTATATTTGGGCAAAGCATAGAAGAGAAGATGAAAAAAACAGCAACAGCAGCAGCAACAATGATGTAACACACGAAAAACGTCGAAAATCTGTCACACAACATGACAAAACAGCATGTTGACTGAATTTTCTCGTAAATTGTGTCACATTCACAGCTAACTTCAGTTTCACTCACCATATCGTAGCATATTCAAACACAACCAATACCAATGGTCTTGACATTCATCGAATCAATGTTTTGACCATTTTTCTTTTCGTTTGCTATTTCTATTTTCGAGACTCGACTCGAATGAACAATTTTAGAAATCTCCCATTCCAGTTTTTGAATCAACTAGAGCTGTGTCTGGTTGAATACCCTTCGGAAAAATAAACCTACATAAAATGAGAGAGAAAGCGCATTTTTCCCGTGAAACATCGATACAAAAACCTGCAACATTTTTTTTCTGTGTGTGTGTGTCAATGTTTAATCGGAAACCGGATATTAAATTAAATATTAATTAAATACGATGAGGGCAGCTTGTGAAATATGTGCAAAACATGATCATAGTTAAACATGAGCGGGTACATGTCGGGCAACAAAAGAGAACAAAAAAGATAAGAAAGAAATATATTTCGCCCGTAAAATGTTTTCGCTTCTATGTTCACTCACAAATTCAATATGCTCTCGGTCTACGTTAAATCGCATTGTATGTGCCATTATTTGAACAAACCATTAAATTCTAAGGGAAGTATCATATAAAGCCCATCCTCCATCACTCCGAACATTTTCCACACAAACACACACACACACACACCGACTCAAACTGTAAATGCACAAAACATTCATAATTGTCGGTTTGTCGAATTCGTATGCGAAAAGTGGATTTGAAACCACATAAAGTTCATCACATATGACTTGCAAACAAATTACTTCTCAGTTGCAAACCCAAACCAGGCGAAAACCAAACAGATCCAAAGAAGAAGAAAAAATTCTAAATGAGCACATAAAACGGAGTTATGGAACCAGTTTTTTTTACAACTTTAACGTAACACTAATGAATGAATATTGGTGCATACACATAAAATTGTTCACGGTTCACTGTTCACTGTTTATCGGATGAAACGATGATTATGAAACTACCCTAAACTGGAGCTTAATATTACGGTTCAGTTGGTTTTTTTCTCATTCTTCGTTGGATTGGCTTCTTCATCGTTCACGACAGTGAAATGGAAGGTAAAATGATTCATCAGACTTTGGTCGTACAGTTTGTGTGATCGAAAGTAGCTTAGCACCGTTTTATCGACATACATTGTGCCGCCGTTCTCGCCAAGTGAACATGCACCGATTGAGACAATTATTGGAAGGCAATACGACAACGAAGTTATATGCATAAAATCAAATTAATCTTTTGAAAAATATTTTTTATTGAATATCGAGCGAAGGAGTGGAAATGAATTTTCCGCCAAACTAATGATGACGTTTGGCATTTCTATTCTGCAATTATTGGGCAGAAAAGTAGAAAACCAAAAGTTCATCCTTTTCCAGCTATGGGTTAATTATTTTACCGCTGCACAGAGTAATTCAGATATATTTCACTGCATTGAAGAACAGAAACAGGTAGACAACCAAAAAAATTCAGCGACATGTTGCTCCCGACATGTTTCGCCCGATGCATAATAAGTGTTTGCAGCATTATAAACGAAAAATACGAGTAAATGGATGTATGAGTGTGTACACAAATGGAAAAAAATCGGATCGAAACAAAAAACAAATGCATTGTACTCTAGAAAATATGAACCGTTAAATCATATTAAATCGAAAATAAAATCGTCGAAGTAGCTAAAGTTTTCATTTATTTTCTGAAACTGGCAGAAAACCAGTCAAACCAATTCATGGAAAGAACTGACACCGGTTTATTTGGTGTGAAATGAACAGCTCACTCATATTATTCTAGCCATTTTCTTTTTTTTTCGTGGTTAATATCAGGGAGCTGTGACTGTTAGTTTGTATATTTGAGTCGGCAACTTTAGCTCGATGTATTTCAATAACTTTATTAGCACGAAATTATTTTTGCCCGCTACCCCGAAATGAATTTGTCGGCGATTGGTGAGTGAATGAATGAGCGAGTGCGGGAATGCGCGCACGGTATGTGGTTTGACGCCACGCAAAACATGAAGACGTAAACCGATTGAACTGAAAATGGTAGGCGTTGAATCGAAAAAAAGGCAAAGGCACTTCGAATGTCTAGTACTTTGATATTTCAATGCACGTAATGAGCAAAGTTTTGCACATAAAACACACATCATTGTTACACATGCGATCTTTCTCGCATAGCCAAAGCGTTATGCATGTCAGTGGGAAAAAAAAGTTCTGTCGGATTTGGTAAATACTGAAAAGTGTAATCGATTATGAAATATTTTCTTTCAAAACAGTTTTTTTTATCGTCTTTTCTCTGGTTCGCCTCCACTCAGTCGCTTTCTATGTCTCATCCCAACAAAATGTAATTCATGTCGAATAGACGTGCTGAGCATTGCATATTATTGTTATTATGATTTCATAATTTTACACAGCGATTCCGACGCATCTGTTCATCGAGCATAAACTCAAATTAAAATTTTTGCGCTGGCATAAAGTTTCATTTATTCGTTTTTGATTAGAATGTGGGGTTTTTCCCGAAGCTACAAAACTTTTGCCAAACAGGCAAATTATTTACAGAGCCATTTACGGTTTTTTTTGACGATTCGATTGATGTTTTCATTAATTTAGTTGCATGAAAATGCGAAAAGGGAAACTATTTGCTTCATAGTTGACTCAAAAGCTGAGAGAGAGAGAGAGAGAGAGAGAGAATGAGAGTGCGATGCACCCTGTCTGACAAACTAGCTTGGGCTCTTTCCATTCTAAACCGAAGCAAAAATTCGCCGAACAAAATCATTCCATTCAAAATCATTTTCAAATGACTCATGGTTTTAATGAAATTTCCACCACCAAAATCTAGTGCACAGTGCACAGTGCTGGAGTGCTAGAGTGCACAGGCACACACAGTAGGAGAGACACACACAATGGGTTGCCATGCATTCAATTATTCAACATCATTATAGTGATTGCAATCCGCAGAGAGAATCCACAAAAATCAAAACCATGTTGTTTAGTTATTAATAATAGTTGGTCTAATAAATCATCGCTCTTCGCATTTTCTAATGAATTTATTATTGTTCGTCCGAAAAGTAATTATCTCTATGAAACTGTTCATGATGTGCACCGCTGCTGGTATTGCAGTTGCTGTTGCTGAATGCATTCAAACTATCAAATGCATTGGCATGGAATTTAAATGTTAATATTGTGGATGGCTGAAAGACTACGTTCGATTGTCGCATTTGTCAGGCTATCAGCTCTCGATACCGACGATGTCTCATACGTTTGTGGATTAAATCAACAGCATTCTGTTTTGTCCATATCCAGCCACCCTCTTCTCCCTTGTCCCACTTCACTCGCCCACTGGCTCGGCTCTCGGCTCGGACCACTCAACTGATAACTGAAAAATTTATTTCAATCGTGATTTGGAGAAACTTCGACGTGTGCATTTTGCGTGCACATCAATATGAATGCATCCAAGGAGAAAATTTTGCATTGTGTCCAAAACAAGAGCTGATCCAGATACATTTTGGTCATTTGTATTGATATCGATGGCCTCGAATCGAAAACTCGAGACTTTGTCTGCACACACACACACAAGTACACACACACACAGACAATACAGAGTGTAGTCCAGTTATCTAGCCTTTGTTCGATGGCGATTATGGTATAGCATTTGTAATGTGAATGTGGGGGAATGAGAGTTATTTGGTGCTCAAGTGCTAAATGAGAATCAGAATGTGTTTGAAGTTTGTGTAAGTTTGTCTATATGTGTGTATGTGTCCAACCACATTCCGACACTTTGCGCTTTACATCGAAATGGATTTTCATCCAGAATTGCTTACAACTTGCACACGAAACATCCACTGACATACACACCGATTTACCTGACTACCTCACCTCGACTGTGCGATTTCAACGCATAACATACATCCGAATTTCACCAAATGCAATACATTTTATGTGGATAATAATCACGGAGCACAACAAGACACCAGTGGAAAAAAAAGTAACGCACACACTTAGATTTATTAACAGCAAACTAAATTTACCAGTAGGCAGACGTGTGAACTTTGCCAACGATAATGCGTTTGTGCGCTTCAGCTTCTCTGTTTGCACCAAAATACGACAACTGTTGTTGTTATTGCCCGGTTGTGATGCTGCTAGGGCTGTTGTCGTGTATGCATTGGTAAATACGTGGTCTATACATTTTAGAATTCACATGGAATTACGATTAAAATAGCAAAACACGCACTGTACAAATGTGAATGGTAGCGAATATCCGATTTTGCTACGCTATTTCGTGTGATTGTGAATGTGAGTGCGGTTAATTTAGTCACTAGCAGTGGATTTATCACTTAGTTTCGTCCATTTGAAAATACAAATCAAAATAAATAACGTACACATATTTCCTAATAGCGTGTGGAATTTCGAGTTATGTATTTATACGTTCTATTATTCGATATTCGATACCCTTGGGCTTGACCTATGCTCGAAACCAAAACTCAACCGGTCAACAGTAGGAGCAGTCTCTGCCATGTTTCAAGCGTATCACTGTCTAATTTAACGAATGAATAACAAAAATCCAATATGACGGCTGATTGTGGCAACCAGAGAAAAAAGAAAACTATGATCATACATTTTTGTATGTTGAAATCGTTTCGGGACCATCTGCTTATCACCGTAAAATATCGCGTTTTATTTAAACCACGCATTGCTCAATAGCACACCCAATATGGAAAACCAACAACAACAAATAATAAATGAGACTATTGAGTGTCATTGCGTTCGGTACCACTACCACCACCATCATCATCATCATCATCAAGAGAGTGCTCATTCGAGCTTCAGCTCATTTGTCTTCAGTGATGATAATTTCAAGAATTTTCCCCGTAATTAAGTTGTTTCTATTTATTGAAGGCAAAAAAACTTTCATTCCTCGCTTTCAATCGCGAATGCTTGAAATCGCAATCAAGTGAATAGCTAAAAGTAAAATCTAAAAAAAATGCGGTTTTCATGTTGATTTGTAGTTGAAACAATTCCGTTTCGTTGAGTTGAGTACAACATTTCTGGAAGCCATATCAGTCAGCCAGAATAAATATTTCTGTGTTTAACTTTTTGATGGTTTTGAAATTCTATTAATAATAAATATCAGATAACTGCCACTAGCGAGTGCTTTGCCACTACCACCGCGACAGCCGAGCAAATACCCGCTTTTAAGCGCCCCGTTGTATGGAACACAAAACACGGAACAGGTTTTCATATTCATGCGCCGCCACTTTTTCTTTCTCGTATATGTATTTGTGTGTGTAGCAAATCATTTCGGTTGTTTGTGAACATCAAACTAACTTTTAACTTGAACGGTTGGAAATATGGGGTGCTAGCGGTTGTTTGGATTCCAAAATAGTTTTTTTTTTGTTCACGTATAATGAAACATCGCAACAATGAGGTTATAATTAGCGTAAATGAAGCAATTAATAATCATTTGAATTCGCTCTTTTTGAATAATAAAGTACACACAAGCAGATACAGCACCGCACACAAACACACAGAGAAAAAGGTAAACACATGCTCACATTATGATTTGTGTGTATGTGTGCTGTATTCGCATTTATGCAATTATCGCGTTTTGCGATTAGAATATTAAATTGTGTGGATAAAATGAGCGCGAGAAAAAAAATATGAAAAAAAGCAGCAATAACTACAACATGAGAATGTGTGTTGAACATAGAGCCAGAAAAGGGGGAAATACAACGCAGTGGGAACGCGACGGAGTGCGAGCGCGCGTTCACGTTTGTTTTGATGTTATGCGCTTTTCTGTTGAACTTTTATGCACAATTTATTCCATCAGATATCATGAAATATTGCGCTTTTTTCTGCAATATTTCTCATAATTTCATGTTACAGCTTATACTCGTTGCATACTTAATGCCACATTAATTTGAAACCAGGCCACTTTCAGCATGTCGACTGAAGCATGATGGCGCTTGGTTTGATCACAACACTCACAGTGCCTAGAAAATTTGCACTTTTCCGATTATTGCATATTTACAAAAGGCTCGAAATAAAGATATACTCCTTTTTTTCACTCTATCCCTCCTCTTTCGCCTCCAACTCTCCATCTCTTTTTGTCCATAGCGTGAACAAACGAATAAAAAAGTGATTTTTTTTACCATGAACAATGAAATTGAAATAACTACTTTATGAATCGATGGAGAGACTTTTTTCGTTACTGCTATCCGCAGTTTGAGGGGCAGGAATTCGTCGTTTTAAAAGGCTTTTTTTCAGAGTGAATGAATTCTGTTTGTAAACTATTTCGATATTATCATTATGATCGAATTGCTTCGCCATGCATGACGACAACATTGAATACCGATAGATGGAAGTTATCGGCACTTAAAAATCTGCGTTCACTTCGCTTGCATCTCTCGTCTGTTTGAACAAAACAAATCAGAGGAGAGAGGAAAAAAAAACAAGAGTGAAACTTTGACCATTCAAACATAGTTGAAAGCAGCAATGAAATTAAGTTAATGGAAATTCTATTCTAGACTCACTTCAGCATTGATGTGGTCGGAACATCGAGTATGCAGTTGTTTTTTGTTTTGTATTTTGAAGAGAATGAAAAAAATCAATTCGCATTCTTCCGTTGTTTTGTATTCTTATGGAAAATCTGTTTTTATTTCCTTCATTCTTTTTTTTGTTGAAGCAATTAGTGCATCATTGTCTCGTGCGGCCCTAATCCACTCTGGTTTATTCAGAGCTTTACCGATTTATAATTCAATTTGTGTACTTTAAACAAGGAATTGTTTGGTGCCGCGTCCATTTTATGTCTGTTCCTTTATTGCTCCGAATGAAATTTTGTTTGTTTTCGGCCAGTATATGTTCGTTCATGTAGTTCATATAAAAGTGTGTGGCGAGTGCTTGCATTAAGTCAATCATAAAGGCGTATATATTTATTTGATGCCGACAAAATCAACTTGAAGTTTATTTGCGAGTTGATTTGTGTGTGAGTTGTAGCGTACTCCTTGGATATTTTGTTTTGTCTCTGTTTGAGTGTTTCTTTTTCTCTATTCATTTCATGTACTTTCTCTTTCTCGGTCTGCCATTGTGATTGCGTTTGTTTGTTCATTTCGATATCATGTTGAGAATAGTTTGAGAATTGTGAACCGTTCCGTTTACACTATTGTTGCGCTCTGATGACTGTGAAATCAAAATAGTGGAAAATTTAAAGCGAACACCAAACTCAATTCACACGAAAATATAAAACGGAAATCGGATCGCTTTCGTTGATCATTTAATATTATATTCGACGTGTTATTCATGCCATTTCCCGCATTTATTTCAGATAGAGAAATCCTGCAATACAATGACGGGACGCTGTTTCCGCAGTAGCAGTTCCAATCCTTTCATGTGTTTGTGTGTGTTTTTTTTCTGTTCTCCACTTCGTCTTCTGTTTGTCCGAACTTATTCTATCGCTGGGCAAACTCTCCACGAACAGATTTGATGAGGGCAGAGAAAAAAAGAGAGGCGATTGTGTGTTGTGCATGTGGTGTTATATAGTTGGGATGACGCAAGAAATAGATCTAGTTGATTCTTCTTTTTTTTGGATACATTTTTTCTCCGATGTGCAAGACAATACACAAACAAAAGCAGCATTAAAAGAAATGGGCTTTTCTTCGCAAACAATGAGAAAAACAAGTGTGTGAGTTGGTAATTCGAATGGGACAGCGAGAGAGAACGAATGGGGGAATGAGTGAGAAAATGGCGGGCAAAGTGAATGCGAATGAGAACGAGAACGGGAGCAAAATGCATTTTCTATGAAATAAACTTTCATGAACATCCACGCTCGTTGCGCCGAGCACAAACCGATGCATCGTGCAAATGGACGTGACTTTCAGTTAATTTTATTTTAGAACGGAAGTTTTGCTGGATAGCAGCGAATAAAACAGTGGCAAGTATTTTCAGCTGCAACGATAATAACAGTTTTCGCTTCATATTTGTTTGCGACCGAAGCCGTGGCCGCATAAAAAAGGGCAGCGAGAGAGTGAGAGAGAGAGAGAGAAAGGGAAAAAAAGTGAGAAAGAGAGGGGAAAGCTGGCAAATAACAACATCAACAAAAAGCGAAAACGAAATATTAAAAACGCTAAATGTCGGCACCGTGGGTGACTGTGCTCCTTGCACTTGCTCTCGTTCAATGCTCGCTGTATGACGAATACACAATGAAATAAGTGTTCTAAGTTATGTGCTTTTATGTATCTGTACACTTTTCTCTCGGACTCTCTTTCTTTCGTTCTGGAAATGAGATTTTTATCGGATTCATGTACGGTTTTACAGTCACCATACATTCCAAATGCGTTCCATTTTTCAGCTCGGCTGCATGCGGGAACAAATATTGGAAAGTCTCCTTGACTGCACTTTGTCCGATCGTTTTCATGCCATTCTCTCTCTCTCTCTCTCTCTCCGTCTCTGCATTTTTCTTTGTTTCAGTTCTTCATGTCTTAAAATAAAGCAAGTTTAACATGACCGAACTGCAAAACTGGTTCGACCAAACCATTTTCCGTTATGTCAACTCACATACACAGCCAAACCAATACAGAAAAACACCACACACTTGCCATGTATTTATGCTGTATCATCAAATCAAACTATTCAAACAAATGACAGATCGCCTGATTCCTATTCATAACTATTTGTATGTTTGCACAAGTTAAATGTGACTTTTTTCTCTCTCAAAAGTCAAATCTTTTATCGAAAATATAAAAACACTTGTCAAAATATTTCTGTTGCAATTGTAAATTGTAAATGGCACATTCGCATTGAATATGTATCAGATGAATGTATTGAAAAATGCCAACAAATTCAATTTTCATATTGAATTTTTTTTCCACAAAATCGCCGCATACTTCTGTGATGCAATCGAATAAGAGGAATATCAGCAAAAATAGCCAATAATAAATCAGTGATACAATTCTCCGAACAGAGAATATGCAGAATTTTTCTTATTCAAAAATAATAAAGAAAAAAATATTGTCCATTTGAATACAAGTTAACCCTCAACTGCATGAATTTTTCCCAGGACTGGGAGTACTGGTATTTGGTTGATTTTTGGCCATAGATAACGAAAAATATATTCATAATCCTAGATTTCCCATGGTTTAGTCAGGAAATGCGATCGACATAAGTCAGAGAACAATGAAATCCATTGCTTAAAAGTGTCAAAAAATGTGTCTAATTTGGAAACCGAATAATTTATTTTGTCAAATTTTCGTTTTCGTGCACATTTTTGTTTATAACTCACCAATCGTACTACATAGACAAATGGCGCCAAAGACAAAAATAAAGAAAAAAACATTGACAAATAAAAATTCCCCTTGAAGCAATGTCATCCGACGTACGGTTCACATTATGCAGGTGTTTAAATGAAACGCCAAAAGGCGGGCTTATGCAGTTGAGGGTTAATGGTGTTATTATTCGGATTTTTATTTGTGTTTTATTCCCGCCACTTTTAATTAAATCTGTTTTGCACTCAATTTTTGCCGTTTACCTTGTCAATGGTGTTTGTTTATTGACATTTTTCCTAGTTGATATAGGATTGATCGGTATTTATGTATATGTAATAAAATTGCAACGGTATTGTTTGTCAAAACTAGTTTGAATATTTCGTGTATCCATTCAGTGCAATAAATTCACGGGAACTTGGTGTTCTATCGAGATGCCAAACATTCATTGCGAAATAAATGTGATAAAAAATGAATCACACACGCATTGCTTGATTTTAATTTTAGTCGAATAAACGATCGTAGTTAATCTAGGAACCAGTTTTTTCGTAGCTGTTATTATTGTTGCTGTTCATTTCATAATTTTAATGAATTGCAATGGAAGCAACTATCAAACGTAGTATATGAACGCATTCTTTCGATTAATAAAAACGTATGTTCCATAGTCATGCACTTAAGCATACTTAACTTGGGTATTTTCGAAAAGTGGTTTGATAAACACATTTAATCAACTTTAATCCAGTGCATTGCTGATGGCATTATGCATATGATCGAAAAATATAGTTTATTCTTTGTTGCTTCCACTTCGCATCTCTCTCTCCCTCTGTGTGTGTGTGTGTTTGTGTGTCAGAGAAATGAAAATTTCAAGTGGCAGATGAACGGAGAGGCGAATAGAGATAGGGAGCAAGAGAGCGACAGCAATGTACAAACATGCAAGCACATACTGGGAGAAAGACGCATAGAGGGCGAGGACGAATGGATGAGCAAAAAAAAGAGGAGATGTGATATTAAAATAATCCATGCATAAATAATGAATGGATGACGTTTTATCGCATTTATCAAATCATAAACGTGAAGAAAAGATGAAGTTGACTATTGTTGCTGTCGCTGCCGTTGTCAGTCTGATTGCAATTTACAAACACAATACAAACAATTATATATGGGCATGGTGCGCAATATGTGCAATGGAAATCCGAATGTTGGCGTTAATTACTTTTTCACATTCAGTCTCACATTGAGCTTTTGAAAGCGCTTGAGTCGGAAGTGAATTTATGGTTAGTCATTCATAAACAGGCTTACGTATGTACACACGCACACTCACACTCACTCACTCACTGGCACACACATGCTGCCACATCTGCACACAATTCAACAAGACAGTAGCCAAAATATGTGCAGTGTGTGTAAATGTGGTGCATTTGTGTGTGTGTGTTCTCTTGTGATGTGGCATTCAGAGACATTTGATGATATTAAATTTAAATGGTACGAAAAAGGCAAATAAAGTATCGCAAGTACATCGTCAAGTAAAAATTAATAAAGTGAAATGTGCAGAAATAGCAAAATGCGACTCGGAAAAATGGCAAGGCAAAAAAAAATCCACGAAAACAAGAGCGTAAAAAAAACTGCAGCGACTAAATGAAGAGAAAAAGAGAGATACATGTTAATGACGCCGTTGCCATCGCTAATGCGTTTCAGAGAGATGAAAAACTTTCACATCACAGAATGTGAGCTCTGTTATCCATAACATGCGTTGTTTCAGCTTTTATGCATATTTATAATGATGTCGATTATTCAACGACATCCAACCAACATATGCATTGATCCAATACAGCATGCGTTCCAAAAGTCATACCCTCAATGGAGGCCAACAAAAAAGAAATTAGAACGAAATGTCAACGGCTGAAATTTTATGAAAATGTAAACTGGCAGCCACATAATTACTGAGTTTTGTGAATTTTCAAAACGTGTTTGCCACAATTTTATTCGATCAGATGTCAATCATATTCATCACCAGAATATTTGCCACAGCGACAGCTCGAATATTTTCATGAAGAGAAAAATGTGTTAATCTCGTTATGTGAGAATCCTTTGTTTGATGCAATATATGAATTGGGCTCAGTAATTACATGTGCACTATGTAAACTGCACAGCATTGACTCAAAAGAGAACCTTACAATGTGTGCATATGATTAAAAAATAACCGCATGTGATGAATAATTAATGTAAACATTTGTCATATATTTTTTGTTGTGAACAGATTGCTGAATGCTGTTAGTTCGGGATTTTTTCCCCTCACTCTTTCTCTCATGTCTGTGTGTATTTTTTCACCACATACTTAGTCGCAATATCTACGTTTTTCCCTTCATGTCGTTGATTTTCGTGTAAATGTGTATTTATTACAACCGCTCGATTCCATAATTCACAACGCTTTCGTAATTCAAATGCAATTTGCTGAACGAAGGGAAAGCACCATGGCGACATAAAATTTTGCGTGGAGAAAAAGAGGAAATTTTTTTTGGGACCACTGAAACGATTAAACACAACACGGAAAACGAATGATCAAAAATTCCCCAAAAATATTTCTGATGACAAAAATCACAATGAATTTTGAATTTATAATTCTGTTACTGGGTGCACATCAAACGACTCTGCACGTAATTCATTTTTACACTCTTCTGAACACAAAATTTCATGTTTGATTTCGGTTGTGAAGAAGTACGAAGAAATGGTGATGATTATGCCAAACGATAAATAATTGGCTGGCAACGCAGCGTGGCTTTAAAACGTTCTTGGAAAATCAAAATGATTTCCAGTAGAAATTAATGGGGGATATTTGAGTCTCAAAAACTATAGAGTCCAATCAGAGAGAGAAACGGATAGACAGAGGCATAGCGATGTCATATTGAAAGCCTTTCACATTTTCCCAATCGCATTCAAATCACATTCAGTCCAATGTTCATTTCGTCTGTGGCTTATTTTCTCCTTTTCTCCCTATCTCTCTTTCTTTCTTTCATGCAAACATGGGTAATGGAAAATCTAATTGGAATTCGAATTACCTCTCATTAATTGTAATGACGCACATCGAACGGAGAAAAACTTATTAAAACTTTGTTACGTTTTGTTTGCAAACGTGGGAAATGTTGCGGTTTTGATTTCTTTGGTAGGTCGTGGCGAAAATGTTAGCAACGTCATCAAATGATTTTCTCGGTCCGTTCGCTTTTGCTTGGCAGATGCTCGTAGATTTCCTAGTGATATCTTGACCCTGTGCGACCATCGACTTGGTTGGCTGGCGCTTTGTTTAATAGCCAAAAATCAACAACATCGGAATATACGTAGGTACATATACATCAATTTGTCACGCCTATGGTGTAAATTCAATCAACAAATTGCGTATATAATTTAAAAGATTTCAAGATTTTCAAATGCTAAAAGAAAAGCACTTTCTCACTTTGTTCAAATTGTCGGTTGTTTTGTGTATCAACACTTAGTGTGTATATGCCTCAACGCCATGGAATGAACCGACAAGTGATGCACAGTGTGATTGAATTCACAATTAATTCGCCTTTTCCTCTTTCTTCAACAAATTGACGGCTGAACCGTGCACATCAAAACCGGTACACGATCTCATCGCATTGTGATTTTTTCCTTTTTTTCTTCTGTTCATTCCTTCTCTTGCATGATGATGATGACAACTTATTCGCACTCGGAACTCTCTTGCAGTCGTTCATTCCGTTGCTCATTCCGTACGCAAATACATTTTTACCAAGTTTTCGACTATGTTTTATTTATCATTTCGAAATAAGATTTTGACAAAATTTAATTCCAAACTGATGTCGAAGACGAAAAAGAAGAAGAAAAAGAAGTTTAAAACAGGAAAAGTTTGCGTCGGTGTCTTTGTTCTTCTTGTTGGCATCCCTTAAAAGCTAATTACGCGAACGAAAGAGATTGTTTTGTTTGCCAAAGTTTATTTTTGTTGTGTATATATTTTTCCTTCTTCTTCTTCTTTTTCTACTTTCTGTCGTCTGGTGTTTCGCCTTTGTCTTCGATCTTTTCGGAAATTGATTTTTTAATCCATGGAACGGAGTTAAAATATTACACGTTTGACAGATGAAGTTTAGAGCGGATCGAATTTGGTAACAAATTTCTCCCTTTTTTCTCAGTGAAATCTCAATTTTATTTATTATCACACCATTTTATTACCCAAACAAACAGATTTTGTTCAAGGCACAATTTATGAGTCACATTGAGCAACCAATTGAACCATTATTCGGTGATTTGTTCACGGGTTGATTTGACCATTGGTTTATTTCAAAGAGTCTAATTAAATGCGTAACAGTTAACGCTTCACATGGCCTTTGTTCCTTTGGAAACATTTACCAAAGGTTATTTTGGACCGTTTGCTTTCTGACTAGTAGTCACTGACTACTATCAGGCATTTCCATCTTGGTTGTATGACTGAGTTTTTGTTTTCATGTCCTACTTGTGTAAATGCTGAAAAGATTACGAAAAGAGCCAGGTTTTTAACGAGGCGAGAACTGATAGTTATCGTTATTATTAATCATTGTGAACAAATACAAATTGATGTAACAGTCTTACACTCTTTTCCGGCCACACCTCTATTCTATTATAATATATTCAGCCAGAGCTTGGCGGTGTTAAATAAAATAAATAAATAAATTTAACAGCTGCTCATTTCGACAGAAATTTTATATCGTGGCAACATCTTAATTCTAAATGCCAAATTTCAACTTAAATACCATATTTTCCATCTAACAATTTTTAAGTCTCTTTCACACAAATAACAATTTTTAAGTACTGATAAAGTCGGTATCGTTTAGCTGTGATTGCAGTTTTCGAACATCAGCGAAGAAATTTATTCAATTAAAAATAATTTTCGGCTTTTTATCAAATCACTTGCGCGAATATGAATAATGTATGAGCTATCTTTGGCAGAAAATCACGTAATTTCGAGTCAAGTGATGGATATCTTTGATACGGAAAATGGGCGCCACGTCGATATGACGACGAACGGAACGGCGAAACGTTGAAATTGTAAAATTTAGGCAAAAATATTGAAATTGAATCAAGGGGCAGAGCAGTATCAGAGTAATTCTTCTGGTCCAAAGTAATTCTGAAGTAATTCATAGTAATTCCTCAGAAACGTCCGAACAAATCAGTAGAAATTACCGTGAATTACTTCAAAATTACTTTGGACTAGAAGAATTACTCTAGTACTGCTCTGCCCCTAGAATTGAATTGAAACCAGAAGATTCTCGGAAAAATGCGTTGAAAATACACCTAAAAATAATTCACATTGCTTTTACAAAAACTAATAAAAGTGGCCATTTTTTCCCGATAACTCAACATCAGAGAATTTGCTCTAAGAGTGTATGTGTTTTTTCCCCTTTATCATACATCCAGTTCGAGCGAATTTCTCCTTTTCAATTCCATATGCTTTTAAAGCACATTAGAACAAGTTCAAATAGTTTTTAAGTGGAGTAAACATCATTCAAACAGTTATTTTAATGGACGAAGAACAAAGACTATCGAAAAATCACAGCAATTTTTGCTCTTCCTCTCTCTCTCTCTCTCTCTCTCTCTCTCTCTCTCTCTCCCCCTATACTATCCATTAATGTGTTTTGTGAGAAGAAGGAAAAAAATGTAATTTGTGTCGAGCATTTTATTCACAATAATGATAGCCGGAAAAAATTGTTTAAAAATGGAAATGGAAATTTTTTTTTCATCCTCTCGGCTTTGGTGGGGAGGAGAGTCTAGAGGAGAGTGGTATGAAATCCGAGTTGTAGTAACAAAAAAAAGGGAATAACAATTTGAGTGATTTTCCTTGGCAAAATTAAAGGCATGTAAATGGACAACCGTGCAGCCAGCGATTAAATTTCATTGCACGTATTCTCGTTTTTTTCCGCATTTTACCAAAAATTCTGTTTGCCGTATTGAATATAAAAATATTGTTACAGATTCACTCCTTCGTCTCTGCTACTCTTAGGTTTGTTCACATTATTTCCTCTCTTGTTTTTTTTTCGCCTGCTTCTTCTGTTCTATTTTTTGTGCTGGCCGTGCGTTCCTTCTGTGTGTTTTTTTTTCGTTTGTTGTTGTTGCTGCTGCTGCTGCTGCTGCTGCTGTAACGTGCAGTTGTTGGCCCTGTTTTTGAGACAGTAAGCCAAATGATCATTGAAAAAATCACAACTCAAAACTCAGGTGTGCGTATCAATTGAAACATGTTTTGAATGCAAATGGAAAACAAACGACTGTTCCAAATGTTATCTGTCGCTGTCGACGGCGGCGGAGAGAGAGAAAGAGCGAGAGAGTGAGAACGGGCGAGACAAATGGCGGAAATGCTTTTGTTATTTGGGAAGAAGCAATGCAAACATATCACGGTGTGTATATGTGATGTTTTCCTTTTTTTCTGCACAATTCTTGGAAAACGGTATTTAAAATGAATGGGCAAAACGACCCATTGAACAAGGCTACTGCTACTGTTTTTGAATTGAATTTATTTGCCAAACCGACACACACGCCTAACTGATTTAATTGAATCGAAATGAGTATTACAGCCGTACACATACCGAGAGAGAGAGAGAGAGAGAGAAAGAGAGCTATTTTTCGCGATAATCGAACCGTGTGTGTCTCTCTATTAGCACGGTTCCACGCGTCAGAATTCGTTTGATAGCAATAAAAATGAATGGCTGAATTGTCGCGTTCACATTTCAAATAATTGAGCAGAGCTTTATTCGCGTATCGGTTTTTTTTTACCGTGTCTTCTTTTTTTGCAATTGAATATTATGGGATCACTTTTCGCGGTGAAGTGAAAAACGAAATAAAATAAAAACCTGTCGACCAAAGTAGGCATAAACCGTAAACATGGCTTGGTATTTCAATGCCCATCGCATGTATTGTAAAAGCCACAAAACACTCCGATTGTTATGTATTAATTATGTCCACGGTCACTCCACCATAAAATAATTCGAACGTTTTTTCTTGTGCGTGTGTCGTGTGTTCCATATTTCATACGAGGATTGTATTGTCGTTTGCATAAAAACGAATATTCTTGTACAAACGCTCATAATACTCTTGTACCGGATAACGTGTGTATGTTTCGCCAACATTCTCTCGATATCCAAAGTGTGATGTTTAATGAAATCGATTTTATTGGCGCATCGAATCGTTTTCATTCGAATCCTTTTGCCCAATGTTAATGTTAATGCATTGCACTCCCTCTGTATGTGTGTTTTTTTGGCGCGCTGATTAGATTGGAACAACATTGAAAGTGTCGGTTGAACTAACTAACGTTCATGTCGCCCGCTGTGGAGATGCAGAATGGCATAAATTTCGGCTGGGGCGCATCGAAAGGGTACATCATGTGTACGCAATTAAAGTGAAATTGAATTTAATAATTTCTATTATGAAAGTAATATTGCTGAAGGCTCTTGGTTGCAAATAAATTTTATCAAATGGCCTGCAACATTTATTATGCACTGTAAAACAATTTTAGGGCTCCAATAACATCCAGTGCCTCAATCTCGCAAATACAATAACGAACCACTGCCGCCGCCGCCGCCGCCGCCGCCACGCTTCACTATGCACAATGCAATGGCTATCGGATCGCTCTTGCTAGTTAGACCGATAAAATTACATAAACACACATTCGGACCACTCAACCACAGCATTTGAATCGAAAATATGAATCAAAGCCTATCGGCCCAAATGGTCTTTGTGCGTAAACGTGTTTACGTATACGCGCTATAGTGCCCCACCACTATTTAATGCGGACGACAAATTGCTGGTCACAACAAAATCGGACCATGATTCAAACACACACACACACACACACACGCATTCAAACACACCGACCAACATACACGCGCACAGATAGCACTCATTCACACCATACTACTTAACCCATCCTTCGGCCAGCTCTCGACGCTGAAACAACACAAGCACAAATATTGGGCATTTGGCATTTGGCTGACATTTACACCATGTACCATTTGAAAATTACTCTCGTCTACAATTAAAAACCAAAACACACAAGTCCAAAATAACATACGTGCAATAAACCAGCATCCAAACGAACCAACACACACATCCACAGTGTTCGTGTGAATTTGGTCAAATTTACGCACATTGTTTCATTTTATGCGTTTCGAAATCATTAAATAGCTAAGTTTGGTAGCACTTTTCTATCGTTTAATTTAGTTAATAAATCGTTCGTCGAAACAATATCAATTCGAATTGAGAAACAACAAACGGGTGAAAAATTCTTTAATTGTTTAAATTTCGACGATGAACCATCGCTACGGCTGCTGTCGCCGCCACTGTCAATTAGTTTTATTTATTTTTACGTGGACATGAATGCGATTGCTTCAATTAAATATTTTATTGCTGCATTCGTTATTGCATCGCACTTTTCGAGAGACAAGCGAATCAAAAAAAAATGGAATAGTGAAGTGGCTTTGTTCAAGCCGGTGTCGCGAGAAAAATTCATTGAGGCAATCGTACGTGACGATTTGATTGGATGCAACGATAGCTTCTGCTCCACCAATCATCGTTCCCGAACAAATGAATTTTCCAGAGGCTGAGCGTGAGCGGGATCGAAAGAGAACGACAAAGAGTGAGCATCGAGATAAGACAGGTCATTGTGCCACAACGCTGCACAACGAAACGTAATCGCATTTCAGAAGTGAAATTAAATTTTTTACGAAATCACGACTTCGATCTCGATGCGCAAAGAATCCGAATAACGAAAATCGCGCTAATAGACGTGCAAAATCTGAAGAAAATCTCACAACAGATTTTTCATGTAAAATAAATAATTCAAACATAATGCCATGAAAATGCACATTACAAAATTATGGTGGCACATAAAACGAATGAGGCCATAAATATACATTCGAATGCAAAAGGAAATTGTGAAAATAAAAAGAAATCGAAATATTCATTTTACCTATAGATGGTAAACGAGTGAAGTGAGACAGAAAAAGGGAGTGCAAGAGATAGACGGAGAGAGACAGAGAAAAAGGCAATGAACGAAAGATAAAATAATGCCAACGACGAAATTTCAAAAGGATGACACGATGAGATTTGAATAATAACAGATGTAAAACGGATTTAGAAAGCAATATAAGCTCCATGCTACGAAACATGCCATTAACGATGAGATACGGCCCCCGGATTTAACCAACGAAAATATTCACACTATCAACGCGACGGGACGGGACGGGACGGGACAAAAATGCAAACGGAACGAATTTTCGAATTTGCATGAATGTATTCGTTTGGAGGCGTGCGTGTACCGTATGCTTCTCCATTTCGTTCCCTTTTTCGAATGGGATTTTTCGGTGTTTGTTATACATCACCGATCATTTAATCTTCAATTGATTCATATCAACTGTTGAGTGGTCCTTTGGAGAGTACACACGGTGCATTTGGAGGTTGTAAAAATACATCTTGAATGAATTATGGTGATTATTTTAATGGAAATTACTCGAAATCCACACACTTAATGCATACATAGATTTTCATGTGTTCAAACAGAGTCAAGTGTCAAATATTTAAAACGGAAATTGCCCCATTTTTCCTTGTGAATCGAATACGAGTAAATGTTCTTGAAAATCACAATTGTGGTCAAACATTTGACTTGTACATGATATGAACGTTTATTATATTCATATGGTTCCGGTCATTAGCTCATACTCAATCTCACACACTCATTCACTCGCTCGTTTGCTCTGCATTTAAATATGTTTGCCTTGATTGTTCAACATTTCACCCGAACTGCAAAATTACCATCCATCATCAATTTTACGCAAATAGATATTCTTCCGCCATTTCAAACAAAGTCAAAATACGCTGATGCAAAAATTCTCTCAGTGTACAGCTGTGCAAAAATCCATTTTATTGCATTGTTGAGCAAAAGCATTCGTGAATGTTGGCATAGCATTTTGTAAGTGTCTTACTTGCACACACGCAACCAAATTATTTTCTGTTTGACTTTGCTTTTCACACCCACCCACCCATCCACCCACAAACATATAGATTGTGAGTAAAAGAGAACGAGAGCATGCATGAATTGAGCATTATTGACACGTTCATTTAAGTGCGGCTGAATGAACTCAATTAGTTGGGTATTGAAAAGGATAAAATCAAATTATTGACCAATAGTCGGACGAAAAGGCACACTTCTAAACGTACGCCGGTCTCGATGACTGCTCAATGTACAATGCATAAACCTTTCCATTGTATTTGCGCTTGATTCTAACGCTTGATCACTTTCAGCCATAAAGTCTGCTGCATGTAAGTCCGAGTCCATGTATGTACACACACACAGACCCACAAAGTGAAAATAGCAAAATGAAATAGTTTTAAAATATCTGAAGCGTTACAAAGCCGGTTAGATTGCACAGGGGCAAAGTGTGAATGGGGACAGCGAGAGGTGACAGTGCAAAGAGTCGAGAATTGAAGCCAAAACGCTTTTGTTGCATGTGTTACTTAAATGAACTCGACGTTGTTGTTTCTATTGCTCTCTTTTCAATTCGTTCTGTATGCGCTGGTGTGATGTGTATGTATGTGTGTGTGTGCGGCGGCTAATATGTGGTTTTCTCCTTTTCAGACTTTTCGACAATTGTTACTAAAGTGCTGATGATAAACTTTTTGAGATGTATGCACTTCGGAAGCATCTTTGTCTTTCACTCACACTGTGCGCATGCAATACGTCTGCTGTGTGATGTGCATGTGTCTGTGTCGACGTGTATGCCATGTTCGGGAACATGGTTTTAATTGTTCAGTGATTTCAAAGACGGGGCCATAAGCAATTCAATAAATTGCTCGGCAAAATCTATTTAACAATTGTGTGTGAAATGCGTTCGAAGAAGTGCGGAAATTTCGTTTTCTCCAACATTTTCTATTCCATTGCATTCCATTATTTTGGCTTGGTGTGATTGGATTGGATGGAACGGGGTTTTTCACTTTCATGTGACACGCTGTAATTCTGGCAATTTCCCATGATTCAAATTGATGGTTTGAGTGTTTTTTCCTTCTTCTTTCTTCGCAACTTCTTCTGATACTCTTCGCCCAGAATAATATAAGTACTTTTTAAATACAGTTGATACCATAAGTATTTGAATGTTTCTCGTATGACGCGCCTGGGTATTTAGTTGTACAAGTTTTTCTTTAAATACTAATTTTCTATGTTTCCACACATACGTGTTTACTGTGCACACTGCACACTGCACATGGAAGCGGAAAACATGACATTACGGCTTTAATGGTTCAAAAACAACAAAATGATCTTTCTTTAGTACGGGCCTGGCATCTATGCTAGTAGTCAACTGTTGACCAACTATTTCAAAAAAAAAAACAGTTTATGGTCTAACAAAACACATTCATTTCCACCAGAAGTAACAGTGTCAAATGAAATGAGATGCATGGCCATAAGGAGAAAACATTTAAATAAGAGTAAACATTCGCTCAAGTTTCACAAAACTTGAAACTTTTATGAAACAACCGTTTCATGCAAATTAAATGCACACATGGTTCCACACTAGAAAATGAATCATTTCACAACTACACCTGACTTTTACGTTGCATCACCATTGTGGTGTTATTCAATTCAACCCAAATTTTACCAAAAGATTACTTTGAACTATGTGCATGAACACGCAGAAAAGCACTCACACACACAAAGTTCACAAATTGTGATTCTCGAGAAAAGCCAATATTTAATGCTGAAATCATTTGAAGAGACTACTAATTTCATATTGATTAAAATATTGGTTTGATTGAAAACATCCGATCGAACAGCTTCCCGCGATAGGCTTTGATTAAAGCCTACATTCGTTCGATGAGGCTTTCATAATTTTACTTTTCCGTACACAACGTGTCAAGGGAAAGTATAGGAATTGGTCCCGAAAACTTTTTTCGCAAAATTGGTTTAGATCATCATAAAAACTCATGAAACGCGTAGAAAACCACTTTTTGAGACACTTTTCCGTTCGTGTGCCGTCGTCGTCGTCGTTGTCGTCGTCGTCGTAGCTGTTTGTAAACACGATAACTCAAAAAATAATTGAGATAATCAAAATCTGGAAATGCCAAAAGTTTTGTATCCGAAAAACTTAGTTTAAGTTCGAAGATGAGCCATTTTCGATTTGATCCTGGGGACTTGCCCTAAGAAAAACCTCAAAAAATTGACACTTTTGTATGGGAGGTACCTGTAAATCGACTCCGACTGGCTTCAAACTTTCTAGGATTTCATTTTTTGGGAGCAAAATAAGATTCTGAAAGTTTAAAACCAATCGGAATCGATTTACGGGTACCTCCCATACAAATTTTTTGAAATTTTGACTAAAATTACCGATTTTTGAATAATTGTCCATAGGAGGTACCCGTTAATCAATTCTGATTGGCTTCAAACTTTCTGTGGTTTCATTTTTTGGAGAAAAAATAAGATTCTGAAAGTTTCATGTTGATCGCATTTGCAGAAGTTTGGTTTTTGGCCCTCAATTTTTTCCAAGAAAATTTCGACAAAATTTTTTTTGTTTTCTACGCGTTTCATGAGTTTTTATGATGATCTAAACCAATTTTGCGAAAAAAGTTTTCGGGACCAATTCCTATACTTTCCCTTGACACGTTGTGTACGGAAAAGTAAAATTATGAAAGCCTCATCGAACGAATGTAGGCTTTAATCAAAGCCTATCGCGTTCACCCGGATTATTTTAAAATCGAAGAGAAATTGGGGTCAACAGAAAAATGATTTATATATATGTAATTATTGTCAGTGTAATATATTGATTGGATGTACGCTTTGTTAACCAGTTCGATTAATGCGATTCACAAACAACATTGAATATACGCTAATTGAATATATATAAAATATGGCAGAAGATATAACATTACATGCTAGTCTATGGTTTAGTTACACAGATCAAACCATCATTTTGTTTCAAACAACCATAACGCCGAAATTATTATCGATGTCATGGAAACTCTTGTTTACATTTTGCAAAATAGTTAATTCGAATTGAAATAATTTTAAACCGTTGTAAATTGAAAAGAGGAAAAAAATATCACCGAAATGTAGGTAGATCTCTAACCAAACTATTTGCTATAAACCATCGCTAGTCAATTCGATAAATTTCAACTTAAATATGGATGGCAAGAGGATTCGCCGAATAACCGATTAATTCTAATATGCTCTTGGAAAGATAACTTGAACTAAAATATTGTCACAGTCACAACGAGGCATTTCCATAAAATCAACGGTTTCAATGTGTTGAGAGAGAGAGAGTACTCGTACTTCGTCTTCACGATGATGATGATGCTGCTGCTGCTGCTGCTGTGGCGTATATGCGATCCGTATTTGTAAACTATATATCACTTGAAGTCTCTGTTTTTGCACTAAAATGGTAATTCCTTTTAATTACATTGGAATAAGCAGACAATCCAAGGACTACATAATATTGGAAGACAAATATACGTTGAGTATCATGCACAAAAAGACAGAAGACTACAACACAGCATAACACACAGCGCAATGTTGTGTGATGTGATGCAGAATTTGTGGAGTAGAAAGAGAGAGAGATAGCAAGGGCAAGAGCAGGAGTAAGAACAAGAGCACTGAGCATCTTGGATGCAAACGTAACGCGCCATAAATATCCTCTTAACATTACCATCCTGAATCTAACCTTGTAATCGTATAAATATCTATCTGCTTACGTGTGTCTGTTGAACTTTTTAGCTACTTTAACTCGAGTTTTTCATCGCTCGTCGTCGTGCCTATGCATGTGTGTGTATGAACCGTTTACATGTTGGCCAATATTGTTGTAAAACAAAGAGTTAGAGTCAGCATAGTAGTTAAAAGCGTGAGCGAGACAAAAGTGAGAGAGGGAGAAAAAAAAGGTTAAATTATTCTCGTTAAAATGGAAACAGACAGTCGCATGGAAAATCCTAATAGTTGCTATGACGGAACTAAATGCCATTTTTTTTTTCTCTCTCTCTCTCTCTCTCTCTCTCTCTCTCTCTCTCTCTCTCTCTCT